>NW_027479736.1:0-71546 GCF_051014685.1 Ptiloglossa arizonensis
ACGTTCTTCGTTATACGTTATACGTTATACGTTATACGTTATAAGTTATACGTTAGACGTTATACGTTATACGTTATACGTTATACGATATACGTTATACGTTATACGTTATTCGTTATACGTTCTTCGTTACACGTTATACGTTATACGTTATGCGTTATACGTTTTACGTTATTCGGTATACGTTATACGTTATACGTTATACGTTATACGCTATACGTTATACGTTATACGTTATACGTTTTACGTTATTCGTGATACGTTATACGTTATACGTTAAACGTTATACGTTATACGTTATACGTTATACGTTATACGTTATACGTTATACGTTCTGCGTTATACGTTATACGTTATACGTTATACGTTATACGTTATACGTTATACGTTATACGTTATACGTTATACGTTATACGTTATACGTTATACGGTATACGATATACGTTATGCGTTATAAGTTTTACGTTATTCGTTATACGTTATACGTTATACGTTATACGTTATACGTTATACGTTATACGTTATACGTTATACGTTATACGTTATACGTTATACGTTATACGTTATACGTTATACGTTATACGTTATACGTTATACGTTATACGTTATACGTTATACGTTATACGTTATACGTTATACGTTATACGTTATACGTTATACGTTATACGTTATACGTTATACGTTATACGTTATACGTTATACGTTATACGTTATACGTTGTACGTTGTACGTTATACGTAGTACGTTATACGTTGTACGTTATACGTTGTACGTTATACGTTATACGTTATACGTTATACGATGTACGTTATACGTTATACGTTATACGTTATACATTATACGTTATACGTTATACGTTATACGTTATATGTTATACGTGATACGTTATACGTTACATGTTATGCGTTATACGTTTTACGTTATTCGTTATACGTTTTACGTTATTCGTGATACGTTATACGTTATACGTTATACGTTATACGTTATACGGTATACGTTATACGTTATACGTTACACGTTATGCGTTATACGTTATACGTTATACGTTATACGTTATACGTTATACGTTATACGTTATACGTTATACGTTATACGTTATACGTTATGCGTTATACGTTTTACGTAATTCGTTATACGTTATACGTTATACGTTATACGTTATACGTTTTACGTTATTCGTGATACGTTATACGTTATACGTTAAACGTTATACGTTATACGTTATACGTTATACGTTATACGTTATACGTTATACGTTCTGCGTTATACGTTATACGTTATACGTTATACGTTATACGTTATACGTTATACGTTATACGTTATACGTTATACGTTGTACGTTATACGTAGTACGTTATACGTTGTACGTTATACGTTGTACGTTATACGTTATACGTTATACGTTATACGTTGTACGTTATACGTTATACGTTATACGTTATACATTATACGTTATACGTTATACGTTATACGTTATATGGTATACGTGATACGTTATACGTTACATGTTATGCGTTATACGTTTTACGTTATTCGTTGTACGTTCTTCGTTACACGTTATACGTTATAGGTTATACGTTATACGTTATACGTTATACGTTATACGTTATACGTTATACGTTATACGGTATACGATATACGTTATGCGTTATAAGTTTTACGTTATTCGATATACGTTATTCGTTATACGTTATACGTTATACGTTATACGTTATACGTTATACGTTATACGTTATACGTTATACGTTATACGTTATACGTTATACGTAATACGTTATACGTTATACGTTATACGTTTACGTTATTCGTTATACGTTCTTCGTTACACGTTATACGTTATACGTTACACGTTATTCGTAATACGTTATACGTGATACGTTATACGTTATACGTTATACGTTATACGTTATACGTTATACGTTATACGTTATACGTTATACGTTATACGTTATACGTTATAGGTTATACGTTATACGTTATACGTTATACGTTATACGTTATACGTTATACGTTATACGTTATACGTTTTACGTTATACGTTATACGTTATACGTTTTACGTTATTCGTGATACGTTATACGTTTACGTTATACGTTATACGTTATACGTTATACGTTATACGTTATACGTTATACGTTATACGTTATTCGTTATACGTTATTCGTTATGCGTTATACGTTATACGTCATAGGTTATACGTTATACGTTATTCTTTATGCGTTATACGTTATACGATATACGTTATACGTTATACGGTATACGATATACGTTATGCGTTATACGTTTTACGTTATTCGTTATACGTTATACGTTATACGTTATACGTTATACGTTTTACGTTATACGTTATACGTTATACGTTATACGTTATACGTTATACGTTATACGTTATACGGTATACGTTATACGTTATACGTTATACGTTATACGTTATTCGTTATACGTTATACGTTATATGTTATACGTTATACGTTATACGTTATACGTTATACGTTATACGTTATACGTTATACGTTATTCGTTATGCGTTATACGTTATACGTTATACGTTATACGTTATACGTTATACGTTATACGTTATACGTTATACGTTATACGTTATACGTTATACGTTATACGTCATAGGTTATACGTTATACGTTATACGTTATACGTTTTACGGTATACGTTATACGTTATACGTTATACGTTATACGTTATTCGTTATACGTTATACGTTATATGTTATACGTTATACGTTATACGTTATACGTTATACGTTATACGTTATACGTTATACGTTATTCGTTATGCGTTATACGTTATACGTTATACGTTATACGTTATACGTTATACGTTATACGTTATACGTTATACGTTATACGTTATACGTTATACGTTATACGTTATACGTTATACGTCATAGGTTATACGTTATACGTTATACGTTATACGTTTTACGTTATACGTTATACGTTATACGTTATACGTTATACGGTATACGTTATACGTTATACGTTATACGTTATACGTTATACGTTATACGTTATACGGTATACGTTATACGTTATACGTTATACGTTATACGTTATACGGTATACGATATACGTTATGCGTTATAAGTTTTACGTTATTCGTTATACGTTATACGTTATACGTTATACGTTATACGTTATACGTTATACGTTATACGTTATACGTTATACGTTATACGTTATACGTTATATGTTATACGTTATACGTTATACGTTATACGTTATACGTTATACGTCATAGGTTATACGTTATACGTTATACGTTATACGTTTTACGTCATAGGTTATACGTTATACGTTATACGTTATACGTTTTACGTTATACGTTATACGTTATACGTTATACGTTATACGGTATACGTTATACGTTATACGTTATACGTTATACGTTATTCGTTATACGTTATACGTTATACGTTATACGTTATACGTTATACGTTATACGTTATACGTTATACGTTATACGTTATACGTTATACGTTATACGTTATACGTTATACGTTATACGTTATACGTTATACGTTATACGTTATACGGTATACGTTATACGTTATACGTTATACGTTATACGTTATACGGTATACGTTATACGTTATACGTTATACGTTACACGTTATACGTTATACGTTATACGTTATACGTTATACGTTACATGTTATGCGTTATACGTTTTACGTTATTCGTTGTACGTTCTTCGTTACACGTTATACGTTATAGGTTATACGTTATACGTTATACGTTATACGTTATACGTTATTCGTTATACGTTATACGTTATACGTTATACGTTATACGTTATACGTTATACGTTATACGTTATTCGTTACACGTTATACGTTATACGTTATACGTTTTACGTTATTCGTGATACGTTATACGTTATACGTTATACGTTATACGTTATACGTTATACGTTATACGTTATACGTTATACGTTATACGTTATACGTTATACGTTATGCGTTATACGTTATACGTTATACGTTATACGTTATACGTTATACGTTATACGTTATACGTTATACGTTATACGTTATACGTTATACGTTATACGTTATACGTTATTCGTTGTACGTTCTTCGTTACACGTTATACGTTATAGGTTATACGTTATACGTTATACGTTATACGTTATACGTTATACGTTATACGGTATACGATATACGTTATGCGTTATAGGTTTTACGTTATTCGTTATACGTTATTCGTTATACGTTATACGTTATACGTTATACGTTATACGTTATACGTTATACGTTATACGTTATACGTTATACGTTATACGTTATACGTTATACGTTATACGTTATACGTTATACGTTATACGTTATACGTTATACGTTATACGTTATACGTTATACGTTATACGTTATACGTTATACGTTATACGTTATACGTTATACGTTATACGTTATACGTTATACGTTTTACGTGATTCGTTATACATTCTTCGTTACACGTTATACGTTACGCGTTACACGTTATTCGTAATACGTTATACGTGATACGTTATACGATATACGTTATACGTTATACGTTATACGTTATTCGTTATACGTTATACGTTATACGTTATACGTTATACGTTATACGTTATACGTTATACGATATACGTTATACGTTATACGTTATACGTTATACGTTATACGTTATACGTTATACGTTATACGTTATACGTTATACGATATACGTTATACGTTATACGTTATACGTTATACGTTATACGTTATACGTTATACGTTATACGTTATACGTTATACGTTATACGTTATACGTTATACGTTATACGTTTTACGTTATTCGTTATACGTTCTTCGTTACACGTTATACGTTATACGTTACACGTTATACGTTATACGTTATACGTTATACGTTATACGTTATACGTTATACGTTATACGTTGTACGTCATACGTTTTACGTTATTCGTGATACGTTATACATTATACGTTATACGTTATACGTTATACGTTATACGTTATACGTTATACGTTATACGTTATACGTTATACGTTATACGTTATACGTTATACGTTATACGTTATACGTTATACGTTATACGTTATACGTTATACGTTATACGTTATACGATATACGTTATACGTTATACGTTATACGTTATACGTTATACGTTATACGTTATACGTTATACGTTATACGTTATACGTTATACGTTATACGTTATACGTTATACGTTTTACGTTATTCGTTATACGTTCTTCGTTACACGTTATACGTTATACGTTACACGTTATTCGTAATACGTTATACGTGATACGTTATACGTTATACGTTATACGTTATACGTTATACGTTATACGTTATACGTTATACGTTATACGTTACATGTTATGCGTTATACGTTTTACGTTATTCGTTGTACGTTCTTCGTTACACGTTATACGTTATAGGTTATACGTTATACGTTATACGTTATACGTTATACGTTATACGTTATACGTTATACGTTATACGTTACACGTTATACGTTATACGTTATACGTTATACGTCATAGGTTATACGTTATACGTTATTTTTTATGCGTTATACGTTATACGTTATACGTTATACGGTATACGTTATACGTTATACGTTATACGTTATACGTTATACGTTATACGTTATACGTTATACGTTATACGTTATACGTTATACGTTATACGTTATACGTTATACGTTATACGTCATAGGTTATACGTTATACGTTATACGTTATACGTTATACGTTATACGTTATACGTTGTACGTTATACGTTATACGTTATACGTTATACGTTATACGTTATACGTTATACGTTATACGTTATACGTTATACGTTATACGTTATACGTTGTACGTCATACGTTTTACGTTATTCGTGATACGTTATACATTATACGTTATACGTTATACGTTATACGTTATACGTTATACGTTATACGTTATACGTTATACGTTATACGTTATACGTTATACGTTATACGTTATACGTTATACGTTATACGTTATACGTTATACGTTATACGTTATACGTTATACGTTATACGTTATACGTTATACGTTATACGTTATACGTTATACGTTATACGTTATACGTTATACGTTATACGTTATACGTTATACGTTATTGGTTATACGTTGTACGTTATACGTAGTACGTTATACGTTGTACGTTATACCTTATACGTTGTACGTTATACGTTATACGTTATACGTTATACGTTATACGTTGTACGTTATACGTTATACGTTATACGTTATACGTTATACGTCATAGGTTATACGTTATACGTTATTCTTTATGCGTTATACGTTATACGTTATACGTTGTACGTTATACGTTATACGTTATACGTTATACGTTATACGTTATACGTTATACGTTATACGTTATACGTTATACGTTATACGTTATACGTTATACGTCATAGGTTATACGTTATACGTTATACGTTATACGTTATACGTTATACGTTATACGTTATACGTTATACGTTATGCGTTATACGTTGTACGTTATACGTTATACGTTATACGTTATACGGTATACGTTATACGTTATAAGGTATACGTTATACGTTATACGTTATACGTTATGCGTTATACGTTATACGTTATACGTTATACGTTATACGTTATACGTTATACGTTATACGTTATACGTTATACGTTATGCGTTATACGTTTTACGTTATTCGTTATACGTTCTTCGTTACACGTTATACGTTATACGTTACATGTTATGCGTTATACGTTTTACGTTATTCGTTGTACGTTCTTCGTTACACGTTATACGTTATAGGTTATACGTTATACGTTATACGTTATACGTTATACGTTATACGTTATACGTTATACGGTATACGATATACGTTATGCGTTATAAGTTTTACGTTATTCGATATACGTTATTCGTTATACGTTATACGTTATACGTTATACGTTATACGTTATACGTTATACGTTATACGTTATACGTTATACGTTATACGTTATACGTTATACGTAATACGTTATACGTTATACGTTATACGTTTACGTTATTCGTTATACGTTCTTCGTTACACGTTATACGTTATACGTTACACGTTATTCGTAATACGTTATACGTGATACGTTATACGTTATACGTTATACGTTATACGTTATACGTTATACGTTATACGTTATACGTTATACGTTATACGTTATACGTTATACGTTATACGTTATACGTTATAGGTTATACGTTATACGTTATACGTTATACGTTATACGTTATACGTTATACGTTATACGTTATACGTTTTACGTTATACGTTATACGTTATACGTTTTACGTTATTCGTGATACGTTATACGTTTACGTTATACGTTATACGTTATACGTTATACGTTATACGTTATACGTTATACGTTATACGTTATACGTTATTCGTTATACGTTATTCGTTATGCGTTATACGTTATACGTCATAGGTTATACGTTATACGTTATTCTTTATGCGTTATACGTTATACGATATACGTTATACGTTATACGGTATACGATATACGTTATGCGTTATACGTTTTACGTTATTCGTTATACGTTATACGTTATACGTTATACGTTTTACGTTATACGTTATACGTTATACGTTATACGTTATACGTTATACGGTATACGTTATACGTTATACGTTATACGTTATACGTTATTCGTTATACGTTATACGTTATATGTTATACGTTATACGTTATACGTTATACGTTATACGTTATACGTTATACGTTATTCGTTATGCGTTATACGTTATACGTTATACGTTATACGTTATACGTTATACGTTATACGTTATACGTTATACGTTATACGTTATACGTTATACGTTATACGTTATACGTCATAGGTTATACGTTATACGTTATACGTTATACGTTTTACGTTATACGTTATACGTTATACGTTATACGTTATACGGTATACGTTATACGTTATACGTTATACGTTATACGTTATACGTTATACGTTATACGGTATACGTTATACGTTATACGTTATACGTTATACGTTATACGGTATAGGATATACGTTATGCGTTATAAGTTTTACGTTATTCGTTATACGTTATACGTTATACGTTATACGTTATACGTTATACGTTATACGTTATACGTTATACGTTATACGTTATACGTTATACGTTATATGTTATACGTTATACGTTATACGTTAAACGTTATACGTTATACGTCATAGGTTATACGTTATACGTTATACGTTATACGTTTTACGTTATACGTTATACGTTATACGTTATACGTTACACGTTATACGTTATAGGTTATACGTTATACGTTATACGTTATACGTTATACGTTATACGTTATACGGTATACGATATACGTTATGCGTTATAGGTTTTACGTTATTCGTTATACGTTATTCGTTATACGTTATACGTTATACGTTATACGTTATACGTTATACGTTATACGTTATACGTTATACGTTATACGTTATACGTTATACGTTATACGTTATACGTTATACGTTATACGTTATACGTTATACGTTATACGTTATACGTTATACGTTATACGTTATACGTTATACGTTATACGTTATACGTTATACGTTATACGTTATACGTTATACGTTATACGTTATACGTTTTACGTGATTCGTTATACATTCTTCGTTACACGTTATACGTTACGCGTTACACGTTATTCGTAATACGTTATACGTGATACGTTATACGATATACGTTATACGTTATACGTTATACGTTATTCGTTATACGTTATACGTTATACGTTATACGTTATACGTTATACGTTATACGTTATACGTTATACGTTATACGTTATACGTTATACGTTATACGTTATACGTTATACGTTATACGTTATACGTTATACGTTATACGTTTTACGTTATTCGTTATACGTTCTTCGTTACACGTTATACGTTATACGTTACACGTTATTCGTAATACGTTATACGTGATACGTTATACGTTATACGTTATACGTTATACGTTATACGTTATACGTTATACGTTATACGTTACACGATATACGTTATACGTTATACGTTATACGTTATACGTTATACGTTATACGTTATACGTTGTACGTTATACGTTGTACGTTATACGTTATACGTTATACGTTATACGTTGTACGTTATACGTTATACGTTATACGTTATACATTATACGTTATACGTTATACGTTATACGTTATACGTTATATGTTATACGTGATACGTTATACGTTACATGTTATGCGTTATACGTTTTACGTTATTCGTTGTACGTTCTTCGTTACACGTTATACGTTATAGGTTATACGTTATACGTTATACGTTATACGTTATACGTTATACGTTATACGTTATACGTTATACGTTACACGTTATACGTTATACGTTATACGTTATACGTCATAGGTTATACGTTATACGTTATTTTTTATGCGTTATACGTTATACGTTATACGTTATACGGTATACGTTATACGTTATACGTTATACGTTATACGTTATACGTTATACGTTATACGTTATACGTTATACGTTATACGTTATACGTTATACGTCATAGGTTATACGTTATACGTTATACGTTATACGTTATACGTTATACGTTATACGTTGTACGTTATACGTTATACGTTATACGTTATACGTTATACGTTATACGTTATACGTTATACGTTATACGTTATACGTTGTACGTCATACGTTTTACGTTATTCGTGATACGTTATACATTATACGTTATACGTTATACGTTATACGTTATACGTTATACGTTATACGTTATACGTTATACGTTATACGTTATACGTTATACGTTATACGTTATACGTTATACGTTATACGTTATACGTTATACGTTATACGTTATACGTTATACGTTATACGTTATACGTTATACGTTATACGTTATACGTTATACGTTATACGTTATACGTTATACGTTATACGTTATACGTTATACGTTATACGTTATACGTTATACGTTGTACGTTATACGTAGTACGTTATACGTTGTACGTTATACCTTATACGTTGTACGTTATACGTTATACGTTATACGTTATACGTTATACGTTGTACGTTATACGTTATACGTTATACGTTATACGTTATACGTCATAGGTTATACGTTATACGTTATTCTTTATGCGTTATACGTTATACGTTATACGTTATACGGTATACGTTATACGTTATACGTTATACGTTATACGTTATACGTTATACGTTATACGTTATACGTTATACGTTATACGTTATACGTTATACGTGATACGTCATAGGTTATACGGTATACGTTATACGTTATACGTTATACGTTATACGTTATACGTTATACGTTGTACGTTATACGTTATACGTTATACGTTATACGGTATACGTTATACGTTATAAGGTATACGTTATACGTTATACGTTATACGTTATGCGTTATACGTTATACGTTATACGTTATACGTTATACGTTATACGTTATACGTTATACGTTATACGTTATACGTTATGCGTTATACGTTTTACGTTATTCGTTATACGTTCTTCGTTACACGTTATACGTTATACGTTATGCGTTATACGTTTTACGTTATACGTTATACGTTATACGTTATACGTTATACGTTATGCGTTATACGTTATACGTTATACGTTATACGTTATACGTTATACGTTATACGTTATACGTTATACGTTATACGTTATACGTTATACGTTATACGTTATATGTTATACGTGATACATTATACGTTACATGTTATGCGTTATACGTTTTACGTTATTCGTTGTACGTTCTTCGTTACACGTTATACGTTATAGGTTATACGGTACGCGTTATACGTTATACGTTATACGTTATACGTTATACGGTATACGATATACGTTATGCGTTATAAGTTTTACGTTATTCGTTATACGTTATTCGTTATACGTTATACGTTATACGTTATACGTTATACGTTATACGTTATACGTTATACGTTATACGTTATACGTTATACGTTATACGTTATACGTTATACGTTATACGTTATACGTTATACGTTATACGTTATACGTTATACGTTATACGTTATACGTTATACGTTATACGTTATACGTTATACGTTATACGTTATACGTTATACGTTATACGTTATACGTTATACGTTATACGTTATACGTTATACGTTATACGTTGTACGTTATACGTAGTACGTTATACGTTGTACGTTAATAGTTATACGTTGTACGTTATACGTTATACGTTATACGTTATACGTTGTACGTTATACGTTATACGTTATACGTTATACGTTATACGTCATAGGTTATACGTTATACGTTATTCTTTATGCGTTATACGTTATACGACATACGTTATACGTTATACGGTATACGATATACGTTATGCGTTATACGTTTTACGTTATTCGTTATACGTTATACGTTATACGTTATACGTTATACGTTATACGTTATACGTTATACGTTATACGTTATACGTTATACGTTATACGTTATACGTTATACGTTATACGTTATACGTTATACGTTATACGTTATACGTTATACGTTATACGTTATACGTTATACGTTATACGTTATACGTTATACGTTATACGTTATACGTTATACGTTATACGTTATACGTTATACGTTATACGTTATACGTTATACGTTATACGTTATACGTTATACGTTATACGTTATACGTTATACGTTATACATTATGCCATACACGTTATTAGTTATACGTTATACGTTATAAGTTATACGATATACGTTATACGTTATTCGTTATACGTTCTTCGTTACACGTTATACGTTATACGTTATACGTTATACGTTATACGTTATACGTTATATGGTATACGTGATACATTATACGTTACATGTTATGCGTTATACGTTTTACGTTATTCGTTGTACGTTCTTCGTTACACGTTATACGTTATAGGTTATACGGTACGCGTTATACGTTATACGTTATACGTTATACGTTATACGGTATACGATATACGTTATGCGTTATAAGTTTTACGTTATTCGTTATACGTTATTCGTTATACGTTATACGTTATACGTTATACGTTATACGTTATACGTTATACGTTATACGTTATACGTTATACGTTATACGTTATACGTTATACGTTATACGTTATAGGTTATACGTTATACGTTATACGTTATACGTTATACGTTATACGTTATACGTTATACGTTATACGTTTTACGTTATACGTTATACGTTATACGTTTTACGTTATTCGTGATACGTTATACGTTTACGTTATACGTTATACGTTATACGTTATACGTTATACGTTATACGTTATACGTTATACGTTATTCGTTATACGTTATTCGTTATGCGTTATACGTTATACGTCATAGGTTATACGTTATACGTTATTCTTTATGCGTTATACGTTATACGATATACGTTATACGTTATACGGTATACGATATACGTTATGCGTTATACGTTTTACGTTATTCGTTATACGTTATACGTTATACGTTATACGTTTTACGTTATACGTTATACGTTATACGTTATACGTTATACGTTATACGGTATACGTTATACGTTATACGTTATACGTTATACGTTATTCGTTATACGTTATACGTTATATGTTATACGTTATACGTTATACGTTATACGTTATACGTTATACGTTATACGTTATTCGTTATGCGTTATACGTTATACGTTATACGTTATACGTTATACGTTATACGTTATACGTTATACGTTATACGTTATACGTTATACGTTATACGTTATACGTTATACGTTATACGTCATAGGTTATACGTTATACGTTATACGTTATACGTTTTACGTTATACGTTATACGTTATACGTTATACGTTATACGGTATACGTTATACGTTATACGTTATACGTTATACGTTATACGTTATACGTTATACGGTATACGTTATACGTTATACGTTATATGTTATACGTTATACGGTATAGGATATACGTTATGCGTTATAAGTTTTACGTTATTCGTTATACGTTATACGTTATACGTTATACGTTATACGTTATACGTTATACGTTATACGTTATACGTTATACGTTATACGTTATACGTTATATGTTATACGTTATACGTTATACGTTATACGTTATACGTTATACGTCATAGGTTATACGTTATACGTTATACGTTATACGTTTTACGTTATACGTTATACGTTATACGTTATACGTTATACGGTATACGTTATACGTTATACGTTATACGTTATACGTTATTCGTTATACGTTATACGTTATACGTTATACGTTATACGTTATACGTTATACGTTATACGTTATACGTTATACGTTATACGTTATACGTTATACGTTATACGTTATACGTTATACGTTATACGTTATACGTTATACGTTATACGTTATACGGTATACGTTATACGTTATACGTTATACGTTATACGTTATACGGTATACGTTATACGTTATACGTTATACGTTACACGTTATACGTTATACGTTATACGTTATACGTTATACGTTACATGTTATGCGTTATACGTTTTACGTTATTCGTTGTACGTTCTTCGTTACACGTTATACGTTATAGGTTATACGTTATACGTTATACGTTATACGTTATACGTTATTCGTTATACGTTATACGTTATACGTTATACGTTATACGTTATACGTTATACGTTATACGTTATACGTTATACGTTATTCGTTATACGTTATACGTTATACGTTATACGTTTTACGTTATTCGTGATACGTTATACGTTATACGTTATACGTTATACGTTATACGTTATACGTTATACGTTATACGTTATACGTTATACGTTATACGTTATACGTTATGCGTTATACGTTATACGTTATACGTTATACGTTATACGTTATACGTTATACGTTATACGTTATACGTTATACGTTATACGTTATACGTTATACGTTATACGTTATTCGTTGTACGTTCTTCGTTACACGTTATACGTTATAGGTTATACGTTATACGTTATACGTTTTACGTTATACGTTATACGTTATACGGTATACGATATACGTTATGCGTTATAGGTTTTACGTTATTCGTTATACGTTATTCGTTATACGTTATACGTTATACGTTATACGTTATACGTTATACGTTATACGTTATACGTTATACGTTATACGTTATACGTTATACGTTATACGTTATACGTTATACGTTATACGTTATACGTTATACGTTATACGTTATACGTTATACGTTATACGTTATACGTTATACGTTATACGTTATACGTTATACGTTATACGTTATACGTTATACGTTTTACGTGTTTCGTTATACATTCTTCGTTACACGTTATACGTTACGCGTTACACGTTATTCGTAATACGTTATACGTGATACGTTATACGATATACGTTATACGTTATACGTTATACGTTATTCGTTATACGTTATACGTTATACGTTATACGTTATACGTTATACGATATACGTTATACGTTATACGTTATACGTTATACGTTATACGTTATACGTTATACGTTATACGTTATACGTTATACGTTATACGTTATACGTTATACGTTTTACGTTATTCGTTATACGTTCTTCGTTACACGTTATACGTTATACGTTACACGTTATTCGTAATACGTTATACGTGATACGTTATACGTTATACGTTATACGTTATACGTTATACGTTATACGTTATACGTTATACGTTACACGATATACGTTATACGTTATACGTTATACGTTATACGTTATACGTTATACGTTATACGTTGTACGTTATACGTTGTACGTTATACGTTATACGTTATACGTTATACGTTATACGTTGTACGTTATACGTTATACGTTATACGTTATACATTATACGTTATACGTTATACGTTATACGTTATACGTTATATGTTATACGTGATACGTTATACGTTACATGTTATGCGTTATACGTTTTACGTTATTCGTTGTACGTTCTTCGTTACACGTTATACGTTATAGGTTATACGTTATACGTTATACGTTATACGTTATACGTTATACGTTATACGTTATACGTTATACGTTACACGTTATACGTTATACGTTATACGTTATACGTCATAGGTTATACGTTATACGTTATTTTTTATGCGTTATACGTTATACGTTATACGTTATACGGTATACGTTATACGTTATACGTTATACGTTATACGTTATACGTTATACGTTATACGTTATACGTTATACGTTATACGTTATACGTTATACGTCATAGGTTATACGTTATACGTTATACGTTATACGTTATACGTTATACGTTATACGTTGTACGTTATACGTTATACGTTATACGTTATACGTTATACGTTATACGTTATACGTTATACGTTATACGTTATACGTTGTACGTCATACGTTTTACGTTATTCGTGATACGTTATACATTATACGTTATACGTTATACGTTATACGTTATACGTTATACGTTATACGTTATACGTTATACGTTATACGTTATACGTTATACGTTATACGTTATACGTTATACGTTATACGTTATACGTTATACGTTATACGTTATACGTTATACGTTATACGTTATACGTTATACGTTATACGTTATACGTTATACGTTATACGTTATACGTTATACGTTATACGTTATACGTTATACGTTATACGTTATACGTTATACGTTATACGTTATACGTTATACGTTATACGTTATACGTTGTACGTTATACGTAGTACGTTATACGTTGTACGTTATACCTTATACGTTGTACGTTATACGTTATACGTTATACGTTATACGTTATACGTTGTACGTTATACGTTATACGTTATACGTTATACGTTATACGTCATAGGTTATACGTTATACGTTATTCTTTATGCGTTATACGTTATACGTTATACGTTATACGGTATACGTTATACGTTATACGTTATACGTTATACGTTATACGTTATACGTTATACGTTATACGTTATACGTTATACGTTATACGTTATACGTGATACGTCATAGGTTATACGGTATACGTTATACGTTATACGTTATACGTTATACGTTATACGTTATACGTTGTACGTTATACGTTATACGTTATACGTTATACGGTATACGTTATACGTTATAAGGTATACGTTATACGTTATACGTTATACGTTATGCGTTATACGTTATACGTTATACGTTATACGTTATACGTTATACGTTATACGTTATACGTTATACGTTATACGTTATGCGTTATACGTTTTACGTTATTCGTTATACGTTCTTCGTTACACGTTATACGTTATACGTTATGCGTTATACGTTTTACGTTATACGTTATACGTTATACGTTATACGTTATACGTTATGCGTTATACGTTATACGTTATACGTTATACGTTATACGTTATACGTTATACGTTATACGTTATACGTTATACGTTATACGTTATACGTTATACGTTATACGTTATATGTTATACGTGATACATTATACGTTACATGTTATGCGTTATACGTTTTACGTTATTCGTTGTACGTTCTTCGTTACACGTTATACGTTATAGGTTATACGGTACGCGTTATACGTTATACGTTATACGTTATACGTTATACGGTATACGATATACGTTATGCGTTATAAGTTTTACGTTATTCGTTATACGTTATTCGTTATACGTTATACGTTATACGTTATACGTTATACGTTATACGTTATACGTTATACGTTATACGTTATACGTTATACGTTATACGTTATACGTTATACGTTATACGTTATACGTTATACGTTATACGTTATACGTTATACGTTATACGTTATACGTTATACGTTATACGTTATACGTTATACGTTATACGTTATACGTTATACGTTATACGTTATACGTTATACGTTATACGTTATACGTTATACGTTATACGTTATACGTTATACGTTATACGTTATACGTTATACGTTATACGTTGTACGTTATACGTAGTACGTTATACGTTGTACGTTATACCTTATACGTTGTACGTTATACGTTATACGTTATACGTTATACGTTATACGTTGTACGTTATACGTTATACGTTATACGTTATACGTTATACGTCATAGGTTATACGTTATACGTTATTCTTTATGCGTTATACGTTATACGTTATACGTTATACGGTATACGTTATACGTTATACGTTATACGTTATACGTTATACGTTATACGTTATACGTTATACGTTATACGTTATACGTTATACGTTATACGTGATACGTCATAGGTTATACGGTATACGTTATACGTTATACGTTATACGTTATACGTTATACGTTGTACGTTATACGTTATACGTTATACGTTATACGGTATACGTTATACGTTATAAGGTATACGTTATACGTTATACGTTATACGTTATGCGTTATACGTTATACGTTATACGTTATACGTTATACGTTATACGTTATACGTTATACGTTATACGTTATACGTTATGCGTTATACGTTTTACGTTATTCGTTATACGTTCTTCGTTACACGTTATACGTTATACGTTATGCGTTATACGTTTTACGTTATACGTTATACGTTATACGTTATACGTTATACGTTATGCGTTATACGTTATACGTTATACGTTATACGTTATACGTTATACGTTATACGTTATACGTTATACGTTGTACGTTATACGTTATACGTTATACGTTATATGTTATACGTGATACATTATACGTTACATGTTATGCGTTATACGTTTTACGTTATTCGTTGTACGTTCTTCGTTACACGTTATACGTTATAGGTTATACGGTACGCGTTATACGTTATACGTTATACGTTATACGTTATACGGTATACGATATACGTTATGCGTTATAAGTTTTACGTTATTCGTTATACGTCATAGGTTATACGTTATACGTTATTCTTTATGCGTTATACGTTATACGACATACGTTATACGTTATACGGTATACGATATACGTTATGCGTTATACGTTTTACGTTATTCGTTATACGTTATACGTTATACGTTATACGTTATACGTTATACGTTATACGTTATACGTTATACGTTATACGTTATACGTTATACGTTATACGTTATACGTTATACGTTATACGTTATACGTTATACGTTATACGTTATACGTTATACGTTATACGTTATACGTTATACGTTATACGTTATACGTTATACGTTATACGTTATACGTTATACGTTATACGTTATACGTTATACGTTATACGTTATACGTTATACGTTATACGTTATACGTTATACGTTATACGTTATACATTATGCCATACACGTTATTAGTTATACGTTATACGTTATAAGTTATACGATATACGTTATACGTTATTCGTTATACGTTCTTCGTTACACGTTATACGTTATACGTTATACGTTATACGTTATACGTTATACGTTATATGGTATACGTGATACATTATACGTTACATGTTATGCGTTATACGTTTTACGTTATTCGTTGTACGTTCTTCGTTACACGTTATACGTTATAGGTTATACGGTACGCGTTATACGTTATACGTTATACGTTATACGTTATACGGTATACGATATACGTTATGCGTTATAAGTTTTACGTTATTCGTTATACGTTATTCGTTATACGTTATACGTTATACGTTATACGTTATACGTTATACGTTATACGTTATACGTTATACGTTATACGTTATACGTTATACGTTATACGTTATACGTTATAGGTTATACGTTATACGTTATACGTTATACGTTATACGTTATACGTTATACGTTATACGTTATACGTTTTACGTTATACGTTATACGTTATACGTTTTACGTTATTCGTGATACGTTATACGTTTCCGTTATACGTTATACGTTATACGTTATACGTTATACGTTATACGTTATACGTTATACGTTATTCGTTATACGTTATTCGTTATGCGTTATACGTTATACGTCATAGGTTATACGTTATACGTTATTCTTTATGCGTTATACGTTATACGATATACGTTATACGTTATACGGTATACGATATACGTTATGCGTTATACGTTTTACGTTATTCGTTATACGTTATACGTTATACGTTATACGTTTTACGTTATACGTTATACGTTATACGTTATACGTTATACGTTATACGGTATACGTTATACGTTATACGTTATACGTTATACGTTATTCGTTATACGTTATACGTTATATGTTATACGTTATACGTTATACGTTATACGTTATACGTTATACGTTATACGTTATTCGTTATGCGTTATACGTTATACGTTATACGTTATACGTTATACGTTATACGTTATACGTTATACGTTATACGTTATACGTTATACGTTATACGTTATACGTTATACGTCATAGGTTATACGTTATACGTTATACGTTATACGTTTTACGTTATACGTTATACGTTATACGTTATACGTTATACGGTATACGTTATACGTTATACGTTATACGTTATACGTTATACGTTATACGTTATACGGTATACGTTATACGTTATACGTTATACGTTATACGTTATACGGTATAGGATATACGTTATGCGTTATAAGTTTTACGTTATTCGTTATACGTTATACGTTATACGTTATACGTTATACGTTATACGTTATACGTTATACGTTATACGTTATACGTTATACGTTATACGTTATACGTTATATGTTATACGTTATACGTTATACGTTATACGTTATACGTTATACGTCATAGGTTATACGTTATACGTTATACGTTATACGTTTTACGTTATACGTTATACGTTATACGTTATACGTTATACGGTATACGTTATACGTTATACGTTATACGTTATACGTTATTCGTTATACGTTATACGTTATACGTTATACGTTATACGTTATACGTTATACGTTATACGTTATACGTTATACGTTATACGTTATACGTTATACGTTATACGTTATACGTTATACGTTATACGTTATACGTTATACGTTATACGTTATACGGTATACGTTATACGTTATACGTTATACGTTATACGTTATACGGTATACGTTATACGTTATACGTTATACGTTACACGTTATACGTTATACGTTATACGTTATACGTTATACGTTACATGTTATGCGTTATACGTTTTACGTTATTCGTTGTACGTTCTTCGTTACACGTTATACGTTATAGGTTATACGTTATACGTTATACGTTATACGTTATACGTTATTCGTTATACGTTATACGTTATACGTTATACGTTATACGTTATACGTTATACGTTATACGTTATTCGTTATACGTTATACGTTATACGTTATACGTTTTACGTTATTCGTGATACGTTATACGTTATACGTTATACGTTATACGTTATACGTTATACGTTATACGTTATACGTTATACGTTATACGTTATACGTTATACGTTATACGTTATACGTTATGCGTTATACGTTATACGTTATACGTTATACGTTATACGTTATACGTTATACGTTATACGTTATACGTTATACGTTATACGTTATACGTTATACGTTATACGTTATTCGTTGTACGTTCTTCGTTACACGTTATACGTTATAGGTTATACGTTATACGTTATACGTTATACGTTATACGTTATACGTTATACGGTATACGATATACGTTATGCGTTATAGGTTTTACGTTATTCGTTATACGTTATTCGTTATACGTTATACGTTATACGTTATACGTTATACGTTATACGTTATACGTTATACGTTATACGTTATACGTTATACGTTATACGTTATACGTTATACGTTATACGTTATACGTTATACGTTATACGTTATACGTTATACGTTATACGTTATACGTTATACGTTATACGTTATACGTTATACGTTATACGTTATACGTTTTACGTGTTTCGTTATACATTCTTCGTTACACGTTATACGTTACGCGTTACACGTTATTCGTAATACGTTATACGTGATACGTTATACGATATACGTTATACGTTATACGTTATACGTTATTCGTTATACGTTATACGTTATACGTTATACGTTATACGTTATACGATATACGTTATACGTTATACGTTATACGTTATACGTTATACGTTATACGTTATACGTTATACGTTATACGTTATACGTTATACGTTATACGTTATACGTTTTACGTTATTCGTTATACGTTCTTCGTTACACGTTATACGTTATACGTTACACGTTATTCGTAATACGTTATACGTGATACGTTATACGTTATACGTTATACGTTATACGTTATACGTTATACGTTATACGTTATACGTTACACGATATACGTTATACGTTATACGTTATACGTTATACGTTATACGTTATACGTTATACGTTGTACGTTATACGTTGTACGTTATACGTTATACGTTATACGTTATACGTTATACGTTGTACGTTATACGTTATACGTTATACGTTATACATTATACGTTATACGTTATACGTTATACGTTATACGTTATATGTTATACGTGATACGTTATACGTTACATGTTATGCGTTATACGTTTTACGTTATTCGTTGTACGTTCTTCGTTACACGTTATACGTTATAGGTTATACGTTATACGTTATACGTTATACGTTATACGTTATACGTTATACGTTATACGTTATACGTTACACGTTATACGTTATACGTTATACGTTATACGTCATAGGTTATACGTTATACGTTATTTTTTATGCGTTATACGTTATACGTTATACGTTATACGGTATACGTTATACGTTATACGTTAAACGTTATACGTTATACGTTATACGTTATACGTTATACGTTATACGTTATACGTTATACGTTATACGTCATAGGTTATACGTTATACGTTATACGTTATACGTTATACGTTATACGTTATACGTTGTACGTTATACGTTATACGTTATACGTTATACGTTATACGTTATACGTTATACGTTATACGTTATACGTTATACGTTGTACGTCATACGTTTTACGTTATTCGTGATACGTTATACATTATACGTTATACGTTATACGTTATACGTTATACGTTATACGTTATACGTTATACGTTATACGTTATACGTTATACGTTATACGTTATACGTTATACGTTATACGTTATACGTTATACGTTATACGTTATACGTTATACGTTATACGTTATACGTTATACGTTATACGTTATACGTTATACGTTATACGTTATACGTTATACGTTATACGTTATACGTTGTACGTTATACGTAGTACGTTATACGTTGTACGTTATACCTTATACGTTGTACGTTATACGTTATACGTTATACGTTATACGTTATACGTTGTACGTTATACGTTATACGTTATACGTTATACGTTATACGTCATAGGTTATACGTTATACGTTATTCTTTATGCGTTATACGTTATACGTTATACGTTATACGGTATACGTTATACGTTATACGTTATACGTTATACGTTATACGTTATACGTTATACGTTATACGTTATACGTTATACGTTATACGTTATACGTGATACGTCATAGGTTATACGGTATACGTTATACGTTATACGTTATACGTTATACGTTATACGTTATACGTTGTACGTTATACGTTATACGTTATACGTTATACGGTATACGTTATACGTTATATGTTATACGTGATACATTATACGTTACATGTTATGCGTTATACGTTTTACGTTATTCGTTGTACGTTCTTCGTTACACGTTATACGTTATAGGTTATACGGTACGCGTTATACGTTATACGTTATACGTTATACGTTATACGGTATACGATATACGTTATGCGTTATAAGTTTTACGTTATTCGTTATACGTTATTCGTTATACGTTATACGTTATACGTTATACGTTATACGTTATACGTTATACGTTATACGTTATACGTTATACGTTATACGTTATACGTTATACGTTATACGTTATACGTTATACGTTATACGTTATACGTTATACGTTATACGTTATACGTTATACGTTATACGTTATACGTTATACGTTATACGTTATACGTTATACGTTATACGTTATACGTTATACGTTATACGTTATACGCTATACGATACATGTTATGCGTTATACGTTTTACGTTATTCGTTATACGTTCTTCGTTACACGTTATACGTTATAGGTTATACGTTATACGTTATACGTTATACGTTATACGTTATACGTTATACGTTATACGTTATACGTTATACGTTATACGTTATACGTTATACGTTATACGTCATAGGTTATACGTTATACGTTACACGTTATACGTTTTACGTCATACGTTATTCGTTATACGTTATACGTTATACGTTATACGTTATACGTAATACGTTATACGTAATACGTTATACGTTATACATTATACGTTATACGTTATACGTTATACGTTATACGTTATACGTTATACGTTATACGTTATACGTTATACGTCATAGGTTATACGTTATACGTTACACGTTATACGTTATACGTTATACGTTATACGTTATACGTTATACGTTATACGTTATACGTTATACGTTATACGTTATACGTTATACGTTATACGTTATACGTTATACGTTATACGTTATACGTTATACGTTATACGTTATACGTTATACGTTATACGTTATACGTGATACGTTATACGATACATGTTATGCGTTATACGTTTTACGTTCTTCGTTACACGTTATACGTTATAGGTTATACGTTATACGTTATACGTTATACGTTATACGTTATACGTTATACGTTATACGTTATACGTTATACGTTATACGTTATACGTTATACGTTATACGTTATACGTTATACGTTATACGTTATACGTTCTACGTGATACGTTATACGTTACATGATATGCGTTATACGTTATACGTTATACGTTATACGTTACAGGTTATACGTTATACGTTATACGTTATACGTTATACGTTATACGTTATACGTTATACGTTATACGTTATACGTTATACGTTATACGTTATACGTTATACGTTATACGTTATACGTTATACGTTATGCGTTTTACGTTATTCGTTATACGTTATACGTTATACGTTATACGTTATACGTTATACGTTATGCGTTATACGTTTTACGTTATTCGTTATACGTTATACGTTATACGTTATACGTTATTCTTTATACGTTATACGTTCTACGTGATACGTTATACGTTATACGTTATACGTTATACGTTATACGTTATACGTTATACGTTATACGTTATACGTTATACGTTATACGTTATACGTTATACGTTATACGTTATACGTTATACGTTATACGTTATACGTTATGCGTTTTACGTTATTCGTTATACGTTATACGTTATACGTTATACGTTATACGTTATACGTTATGCGTTATACGTTTTACGTTATTCGTTATACGTTATACGTTATACGTTATACGTTATTCTTTATACGTTATACGTTATACGTTATTCTTTATACGTCATACGTTATACGTTTTACGATATACGTTATACGTTATACGTTGTACGTTATACGGTATACGTTATACGTTATACGTTATACGTTATACGTTATACGTTATACGTTATACGTTATACGTTATACGTTATACGTTATACGTTATACGTTATACGTTATACGTTATACGTTATACGTTATACGTTATACGTTATACGTTATACGTTCTACGTTATACGATATACGTTATACGTTATTCGTTATACGTTCTTCGTTACACGTTATACGTTATACGTTATGCGTTATACGTTTTAGGTTATTCGTTATACGTTAT
This sequence comes from Ptiloglossa arizonensis, assembly GCF_051014685.1. Taxonomy (NCBI): domain Eukaryota; kingdom Metazoa; phylum Arthropoda; class Insecta; order Hymenoptera; family Colletidae; genus Ptiloglossa; species Ptiloglossa arizonensis. The sequence goes on from NW_027479736.1 coordinate 24,733, forward strand.
ACGTTATACGTTATTCTTTATACGTTATATGTTATACGTTATTCTTTATACGTCATACGTTATACGTTTTACGATATACGTTATACGTTATACGTTATACGTTATACGTTATACGGTATACGTTATACGTTACACTTTATACGTTATACGTTATACGTTATACGTTATACGTTATACGTTATACGTTCTACGTTATACGATATACGTTATACGTTATTCGTTATACGTTCTTCGTTACACGTTATACGTTATACGTTATGCGTTATACGTTTTACGTTATACGTTATACGTTATACGTTATACGTTATACGTAATATGTAATGCGTCATACGTTTTACGTTATTCGTTATACGTTTTTCGTTACAAGTTATACGATATACGTCATACGTTATAAGTTATACGTCATAAGTTATACGATACACGTTATACGTTATACGAAATATGTAATACGTAATACGCTTTACGTTATTCGTTATACGTTCTTCGTTACACGTTATACGTTATACGTTATGCGTTATACGTTTTACGTTATTCGTGATACGTTATACGTTGTACGTTATACGTTATACGTTATACGTTATACGGTATACGTTATACGTTATTCTTTATACGTTATACGTTATACGTTATACGTTATACGTTATACGTAATACGTTATCCGTTATCCGTTATACGTTATACGTTATACGATATACGGTATACGTTATACGTTATACGTTATACGTTATGCGTTATACGTTATACGTTATACGTTATACGTTATACGTTATACGTTATACGTTATACGTTATACGTTATACGTTATACGTTCTACGTTATACGATATACGTTATACGTTATTCGTTATACGTTCTTCGTTACACGTTATACGTTATACGTTATGCGTTATACGTTTTACGTTATACGTTATACGTTATACGTTATACGTTATACGCAATATGTAATGCGTCATACGTTTTACGTTATTCGTTATACGTTATACGTTATACGTTATACGTTATACGTTATACGTTATACGTTATACGTTATACGTTATACGTTATACGTTATACGTTATACGTTATACGTTATACGTTATACGTGATACGTTATACGTTACATGTTATGCGTTAAACGTTATACGTTATACGTTATACGTTACGGGTTATACGTTATACGTTATACGTTATACGTTATACGTTATACGTTATACGTTATACGTTATACGTTATACGTTATACGTTATACGTTATACGTTATACGTAATACGTTATACGTTATACGTTATACGTTATACATTATACGTTATACGTTATACGTTATACGTTATACGTTATACGTTACGGGTTATACGTTATACGTTATACGTTATACGTTATACGTTATACGTTATACGTTATACGTTATACGTTATACGTTATACATTATACGTTATACGTTATACGTTATACGTTATACGTTATACGTTATACGGTATACGTTATACGTTATACGTTATACGTTATACGTTATACGTTATACGTTATACGTTATACTTTATACGTTATACGTTATACGTTATACGTTATACGTTATACGTTATACGTTATACGTTATACGTTATACGTTATACGTTATACGTTATACGTTATACGTTATACGTTATACGTTATACGTTATACGTTATACGTTATACGTTATACGTTATACGTTATACGTTATACGTTATACGTTATACGTTATACGTTATACGTTATACGTTATACGTTATACGTTATACGTTATACGTTATATTATACGTTATACGTTTTACGTTATACGTTATACGTTATACGTTATACGTTATACGTTATACGTTATACGTGATACGTTATACGATACATGTTATGCGTTATACGTTTTACGTTATTCGTTATACGTTCTTCGTTACACGTTATACGTTATAGGTTATACGTTATACGTTATACGTTATACGTTACACGTTATACGTTATACGTTATACGTTATACGTTATACGTTATACGTTATACGTTATACGTTATACGTTATACGTTATACGTTATACGTTATACGTTATACGTTATACGTTATACGTTATACGTTATACGTTATACGTTATACGTTATACGTTATACGTTATACGTCATAGGTTATACGTTATACGTTACACGTTATACGTTTTACGTTATACGTTATTCGTTATACGTTATACGTTATACGTTATACGTTATACGTAATACGTTATACGTAATACGTTATACGTTATACATTATACGTTATACGTTATACGTTATACGTTATACGTTATACGTTATACGGTATACGTTATACGTTATACGTTATACGTTATACGTTATACGTTACGCGGTATACGTTATACGTTTTACGTTATTCGTTATACGTTATACGTTATACGTTATACGTTATACGTTATACGTAATATGTAATGCGTCATACGTTTTACGTTATTCGTTATACGTTATACGTTATACGTTATACGTTATACGTTATACGTTATACGTTATACGTTATACGTTATACGTTATACGTTATACGTTATACGTTATACGTTATACGTTATACGTTATACGTTATACGTTATACGTTATACGTTATACGTTATACGTGATACGTTATACGTTACATGATATGCGTTATACGTTATACGTTATACGTTATACGTTACAGGTTATACGTTATACGTTATACGTTATACGTTATACGTTATACGTTATACGTTATACGTTATACGTTATACGTTATACGTTATACGTTATACGCAATATGTAATGCGTCATACGTTTTACGTTATTCGTTATACGTTATACGTTATACGTTATACGTTATACGTTATACGTTATACGTTATACGTTATACGTTATACGTTATACGTTATACGTTATACGTTATACGTTATACGTTATACGTTATACGTGATACGTTATACGTTACATGTTATGCGTTATACGTTATACGTTATACGTTATACGTTACGGGTTATACGTTATACGTTATACGTTATACGTTATACGTCATACGTTATACGTTATACGTTATACGTTATACGTTATACGTTATACGTTATACGTTATACGTTATACGTAATACGTTATACGTTATACGTTATACGTTATACATTATACGTTATACGTTATACGTTATACGTTATACGTTATACGTTATACGTTATACGTTATACGTTATACGTTATACGTTATACGTTATACGTTATTCGTTATACGTTATACGTTATACGTTATACGTTATACGTTATACGTTATACGTTATACGTTATACGTTACGGGTTATACGTTATACGTTATACGTTATACGTTATACGTTATACGTTATACGTTATACGTTATACGTTATACGTTATACGTTATACGTTATGCGTTATACGTAATACGTTATACGTTATACGTTATACGTTATACGTTATACGTTATACGTTATACGTTATACGTTACGGGTTATACGTTATACGTTATACGTTATACGTTATACGTTATACGGTATACGTTATACGTTATACGTTATACGTTATACGTTATACGTTATACGTTATACGTTATACTTTATACGTTATACGTTATACGTTATACGTTATACGTTATACGTTATACGTTATACGTTATACGTTATACGTTATACGTTATACGTTATACGTTATACGTTATACGTTATACGTTATACGTTATACGTTATACGTTATACGTTATACGTTATACGTTATACGTAATATGTAATGCGTCATACGTTTTACGTTATTCGTTATACGTTATACGTTATACGTTATACGTTATACGTTATACGTTATACGTTATACGTTATACGTTATACGTTATACGTTATACGTTATACGTTATACGTTATACGTTATACGTTATACGTTATACGTTATACGTTATACGTTATACGTTATACGTGATACGTTATACGTTACATGATATGCGTTATACGTTATACGTTATACGTTATACGTTACAGGTTATACGTTATACGTTATACGTTATACGTTATACGTTATACGTTATACGTTATACGTTATACGTTATACGTTATACGTTATACGTTATACGCAATATGTAATGCGTCATACGTTTTACGTTATTCGTTATACGTTATACGTTATACGTTATACGTTATACGTTATACGTTATACGTTATACGTTATACGTTATACGTTATACGTTATACGTTATACGTTATACGTTATACGTTATACGTTATACGTGATACGTTATACGTTACATGTTATGCGTTATACGTTATACGTTATACGTTATACGTTACGGGTTATACGTTATACGTTATACGTTATACGTTATACGTCATACGTTATACGTTATACGTTATACGTTATACGTTATACGTTATACGTTATACGTTATACGTTATACGTAATACGTTATACGTTATACGTTATACGTTATACATTATACGTTATACGTTATACGTTATACGTTATACGTTATACGTTATACGTTATACGTTATACGTTATACGTTATACGTTATACGTTATACGTTATTCGTTATACGTTATACGTTATACGTTATACGTTATACGTTATACGTTATACGTTATACGTTATACGTTACGGGTTATACGTTATACGTTATACGTTATACGTTATACGTTATACGTTATACGTTATACGTTATACGTTATACGTTATACGTTATACGTTATGCGTTATACGTAATACGTTATACGTTATACGTTATACGTTATACGTTATACGTTATACGTTATACGTTATACGTTACGGGTTATACGTTATACGTTATACGTTATACGTTATACGTTATACGGTATACGTTATACGTTATACGTTATACGTTATACGTTATACGTTATACGTTATACGTTATACTTTATACGTTATACGTTATACGTTATACGTTATACGTTATACGTTATACGTTATACGTTATACGTTATACGTTATACGTTATACGTTATACGTTATACGTTATACGTTATACGTTATACGTTATACGTTATACGTTATACGTTATACGTTATACGTTATACGTTATACGTTATACGTTATACGTTATACGTTATACGTTATACGTTATACGTTATACGTTATACGTTATACGTTATACGTTATACGTTATACGTTATACGTTATACGTTATACGTTATACGTTATACGTTATACGTTATACGTTATACGTTATACGTTATACGTTATACGTTATACGTGATACGTTATACGATACATGTTATGCGTTATACGTTTTACGTTATTCGTTATACGTTCTTCATACACGTTATACGTTATAGGTTATACGTTATACGTTATACGTTATACGTTACACGTTATACGTTATACGTTATACGTTATACGTTATACGTTATACGTTATACGTTATACGTTATACGTTATACGTTATACGTTATACGTTATACGTTATACGTTATACGTTATACGTTATACGTTATACGTTATACGTTATACGTTATACGTTATACGTTATACGTTATACGTTATACGTTATACGTCATAGGTTATACGTTATACGTTACACGTTATACGTTTTACGTTATACGTTATTCGTTATACGTTATACGTTATACGTTATACGTTATACGTAATACGTTATACGTAATACGTTATACGTTATACATTATACGTTATACGTTATACGTTATACGTTATACGTTATACGTTATACGGTATACGTTATACGTTATACGTTATACGTTATACGTTATACGTTACGCGGTATACGTTATACGTTTTACGTTATTCGTTATACGTTATACGTTATACGTTATACGTTATACGTTATACGTAATATGTAATGCGTCATACGTTTTACGTTATTCGTTATACGTTATACGTTATACGTAATACGTTATACGTTATACGTTATACGTTATACGTTATACGTTATACGTTATACGTTATACGTTATACGTTATACGTTATACGTTATACGTTATACGTTATACGTTATACGTTATACGTGATACGTTATACGTTACATGATATGCGTTATACGTTATACGTTATACGTTATACGTTACAGGTTATACGTTATACGTTATACGTTATACGTTATACGTTATACGTTATACGTTATACGTTATACGTTATACGTTATACGTTATACGTTATACGTTATACGTTATACGTTATACGTAATATGTAATGCGTCATACGTTTTACGTTATTCGTTATACGATTTTCGTTACAAGTTATAGGATATACGTCATACGTTATAAGTTATACGTCATAAGTTATACGTTATACGTTATTCGTTATACGTTCTTCGTCACACCTTATACGTTATACGTTATACGTTATACGTTATACGTTATACGTTATACGTTATACGTTATACGTTATACGTTATACGTTATAGGTTATACGTTATGCGTTATACGTTATACGTTATACGTTATAGTTTATACGTTATACGTTAAACGTTATACGTTATACGTTATACGTTATCCGTTATACGTTATACGTTATACGTTATACGTTATGCGTTATACGTTATACGTTATACGTTATACGTTATACGTTATACGTAATATGTAATGCGTCATACGTTTTACGTTATTCGTTATACGTTATACGTTATACGTTATACGTTATACGTTATACGTTATACGTTATACGTTATACGTTATACGTTATACGTTATACGTTATACGTTATACGTTATACGTTATACGTTTTACGTTATTCGTTATACGTTATACGTTATACGTTATACGATATACGTTATACGTTATCCGTTATACGTTATACGTTATACGTTATGCGTTATACGTTATACGTTATACGATATACGTTATACGTTATACGTTATACGTTATACGTTATACGTTATACGTTATACGTTATACGTTATACGTTATACGTTATACGTTATACGTTATACGTTATACATTATGCCATACACGTTATTAGTTATACGTTATACGTTATAAGTTATACGATATACGTTATACGTTATTCGTTATACGTTCTTCGTTACACGTTATACGTTATACGTTATACGTTATACGTTATACGTTATACGTTATATGGTATACGTGATACATTATACGTTACATGTTATGCGTTATACGTTTTACGTTATTCGTTGTACGTTCTTCGTTACACGTTATACGTTATAGGTTATACGGTACGCGTTATACGTTATACGTTATACGTTATACGTTATACGTTATAGGTTATACGTTATGCGTTATACGTTATACGTTATACGTTATAGGTTATACGTTATACGTTATACGTTATTCGTTATACGTTCTTCGTTACACGTTATACGTTATACGTTATGCGTTATACGTTTTACGTTATACGTTATACGTTATACGTTATACGTTGTACGTTATACGTAGTACGTTATACGTTGTACGTTAATCGTTATACGTTGTACGTTATACGTTATACGTTATACGTTATACGTTGTACGTTATACGTTATACGTTATACGTTATACGTTATACGTCATAGGTTATACGTTATACGTTATTCTTTATGCGTTATACGTTATACGACATACGTTATACGTTATACGGTATACGATATACGTTATGCGTTATACGTTTTACGTTATTCGTTATACGTTATACGATTTACGATATACGTGATACGCTATACGATACATGTTATGCGTTATACGTTTTACGTTATTCGTTATACGTTCTTCGTTACACGTTATACGTTATAGGTTATACGTTATACGTTATACGTTATACGTTATACGTTATACGTTATACGTTATACGTTATACGTTATACGTTATACGTTATACGTTATACGTTATACGTTATACGTTATACGTCATAGGTTATACGTTATACGTTACACGTTATACGTTTTACGTCATACGTTATTCGTTATACGTTATACGTTATACGTTATACGTTATACGTAATACGTTATACGTAATACGTTATACGTTATACATTATACGTTATACGTTATACGTTATACGTTATACGTTATACGTTATACGTTATACGTTATACGTTATACGTCATAGGTTATACGTTATACGTTACACGTTATACGTTATACGTTATACGTTATACGTTATACGTTATACGTTATACGTTATACGTTATACGTTATACGTTATACGTTATACGTTATACGTTATACGTTATACGTTATACGTTATACGTTATACGTTATACGTGATACGTTATACGATACATGTTATGCGTTATACGTTTTACGTTATTCGTTATACGTTCTTCGTTACACGTTATACGTTATAGGTTATACGTTATACGTTATACGTTATACGTTATACGTTATACGTTATACGTTATACGTTATACGTTATACGTTATACGTTATACGTTATACGTTATACGTGATACGTTATACGATACATGTTATGCGTTATACGTTTTACGTTATTCGTTATACGTTCTTCGTTACACGTTATACGTTATAGGTTATACGTTATACGTTATACGTTATACGTTACACGTTATACGTTATACGTTATACGTTATACGTTATACGTTATACGTTATACGTTATACGTTATACGTTATACGTTATACGTTATACGTTATACGTTATACGTTATACGTTATACGTTATACGTTATACGTTATACGTTATACGTTATACGTTATACGTTATACGTTATACGTTATACGTTATACGTTATACGTTATACGTTATACGTTATACGTTATACGTCATAGGTTATACGTTATACGTTACACGTTATACGTTTTACGTTATACGTTATTCGTTATACGTTATACGTTATACGTTATACGTTATACGTAATACGTTATACGTAATACGTTATACGTTATACATTATACGTTATACGTTATACGTTATACGTTATACGTTATACGTTATACGGTATACGTTATACGTTATACGTTATACGTTATACGTTATACGTTACGCGGTATACGTTATACGTTTTACGTTATTCGTTATACGTTATACGTTATACGTTATACGTTATACGTTATACGTAATATGTAATGCGTCATACGTTTTACGTTATTCGTTATACGTTATACGTTATACGTTATACGTTATACGTTATACGTTATACGTTATACGTTATACGTTATACGTTATACGTTATACGTTATACGTTATACGTTATACGTTATACGTTATACGTTATACGTTATACGTGATACGTTATACGTTACATGATATGCGTTATACGTTATACGTTATACGTTATACGTTACAGGTTATACGTTATACGTTATACGTTATACGTTATACGTTATACGTTATACGTTATACGTTATACGTTATACGTTATACGTTATACGTTATACGTTATACGTTATACGTTATACGTAATATGTAATGCGTCATACGTTTTACGTTATTCGTTATACGATTTTCGTTACAAGTTATAGGATATACGTCATACGTTATAAGTTATACGTCATAAGTTATACGTTATACGTTATTCGTTATACGTTCTTCGTCACACCTTATACGTTATACGTTATACGTTATACGTTATACGTTATACGTTATACGTTATACGTTATACGTTATACGTTATACGTTATACGTTATAGGTTATACGTTATGCGTTATACGTTATACGTTATACGTTATAGGTTATACGTTATACGTTAAACGTTATACGTTATACGTTATACGTTATCCGTTATACGTTATACGTTATACGTTATACGTTATGCGTTATACGTTATACGTTATACGTTATACGTTATACGTTATACGTAATATGTAATGCGTCATACGTTTTACGTTATTCGTTATACGTTATACGTTATACGTTATACGTTATACGTTATACGTTATACGTTATACGTTATACGTCATACGTTATACGTTATACGTTATACGTTATACGTTATACGTTATACGTTTTACGTTATTCGTTATACGTTATACGTTATACGTTATACGATATACGTTATACGTTATCCGTTATACGTTATACGTTATACGTTATGCGTTATACGTTATACGTTATACGATATACGTTATACGTTATACGTTATACGTTATACGTTATACGTTATACGTTATACGTTATACGTTATACGTTATACGTTATACGTTATACGTTATACGTTATACATTATGCCATACACGTTATTAGTTATACGTTATACGTTATAAGTTATACGATATACGTTATACGTTATTCGTTATACGTTCTTCGTTACACGTTATACGTTATACGTTATACGTTATACGTTATACGTTATACGTTATATGGTATACGTGATACATTATACGTTACATGTTATGCGTTATACGTTTTACGTTATTCGTTGTACGTTCTTCGTTACACGTTATACGTTATAGGTTATACGGTACGCGTTATACGTTATACGTTATACGTTATACGTTATACGTTATAGGTTATACGTTATGCGTTATACGTTATACGTTATACGTTATAGGTTATACGTTATACGTTATACGTTATTCGTTATACGTTCTTCGTTACACGTTATACGTTATACGTTATGCGTTATACGTTTTACGTTATACGTTATACGTTATACGTTATACGTTGTACGTTATACGTAGTACGTTATACGTTGTACGTTAATCGTTATACGTTGTACGTTATACGTTATACGTTATACGTTATACGTTGTACGTTATACGTTATACGTTATACGTTATACGTTATACGTCATAGGTTATACGTTATACGTTATTCTTTATGCGTTATACGTTATACGACATACGTTATACGTTATACGGTATACGATATACGTTATGCGTTATACGTTTTACGTTATTCGTTATACGTTATACGATTTACGATATACGTGATACGCTATACGATACATGTTATGCGTTATACGTTTTACGTTATTCGTTATACGTTCTTCGTTACACGTTATACGTTATAGGTTATACGTTATACGTTATACGTTATACGTTATACGTTATACGTTATACGTTATACGTTATACGTTATACGTTATACGTTATACGTTATACGTTATACGTTATACGTTATACGTCATAGGTTATACGTTATACGTTACACGTTATACGTTTTACGTCATACGTTATTCGTTATACGTTATACGTTATACGTTATACGTTATACGTAATACGTTATACGTAATACGTTATACGTTATACATTATACGTTATACGTTATACGTTATACGTTATACGTTATACGTTATACGTTATACGTTATACGTTATACGTTATACGTTATACGTTATACGTTATACGTTATACGTCATAGGTTATACGTTATACGTTACACGTTATACGTTATACGTTATACGTTATACGTTATACGTTATACGTTATACGTTATACGTTATACGTTATACGTTATACGTTATACGTTATACGTTATACGTTATACGTTATACGTTATACGTTATACGTTATACGTGATACGTTATACGATACATGTTATGCGTTATACGTTTTACGTTATTCGTTATACGTTCTTCGTTACACGTTATACGTTATAGGTTATACGTTATACGTTATACGTTATACGTTATACGTTATACGTTATACGTTATACGTTATACGTTATACGTTATACGTTATACGTTATACGTTATACGTTATACGTTATACGTTATACGTCATAGGTTATACGTTATACGTTACACGTTATACGTTTTACGTTATACGTTATTCGTTATACGTTATACGTTATACGTTATACGTTATACGTAATACGTTATACGTAATACGTTATACGTTATACATTATACGTTATACGTTATACGTTATACGTTATACGTTATACGTTATACGGTATACGTTATACGTTATACGTTATACGTTATACGTTATACGTTATGCGGTATACGTTATACGTTTTACGTTATTCGTTATACGTTATACGTTATACGTTATACGTTATACGTTATACGTTATACGTAATATGTAATGCGTCATACGTTTTACGTTATTCGTTATACGTTATACGTTATACGTTATACGTTATACGTTATACGTTATACGTTATACGTTATACGTTATACGTTATACGTTATACGTTATACGTTATACGTTATACGTTATACGTTATACGTTATACGTTATACGTTATACGTTATACGTTATACGTTATACGTGATACGTTATACGTTACATGATATGCGTTATACGTTATACGTTATACGTTATACGTTACAGGTTATACGTTATACGTTATACGTTATACGTTATACGTTATACGTTATACGTTATACGTTATACGTTATACGTAATACGTTATATGTTATACGTTATACGTTATACATTATACGTTATACGTTATACGTTATACGTTATACGTTATACGTTACGGGTTATACGTTATACGTTATACGTTATACGTTATACGTTATACGTTATACGTTATACGTTATACGTTATACGTTATACATTATACGTTATACGTTATACGTTATACGTTATACGTTATACGTTATACGGTATACGTTATACGTTATACGTTATACGTTATACGTTATACGTTATACGTTATACGTTATACTTTATACGTTATACGTTATACGTTATACGTTATACGTTATACGTTATACGTTATACGTTATACGTTATACGTTATACGTTATACGTTATACGTTATACGTTATACGTTATACGTTATACGTTATAAGTTATACGTTATACGTTATACGTTATACGTTATACGTTATACGTTATACGTTATACGTTATACGTTATACGTTACACGTTATACGTTATACGTTATACGTTATACGTTATACGTTATACGTGATACGTTATACGATACATGTTATGCGTTATACGTTTTACGTTATTCGTTATACGTTCTTCGTTACACGTTATACGTTATAGGTTATACGTTATACGTTATACGTTATACGTTACACGTTATACGTTATACGTTATACGTTATACGTTATACGTTATACGTTATACGTTATACGTTATACGTTATACGTTATACGTTATACGTTATACGTTATACGTTATACGTTATACGTTATACGTTATACGTTATACGTTATACGTTATACGTTATACGTTATACGTTATACGTTATACGTTATACGTCATAGATTATACGTTATACGTTACACGTTATACGTTTTACGTTATACGTTATTCGTTATACGTTATACGTTATACGTTATACGTTATACGTAATACGTTATACGTAATACGTTATACGTTATACATTATACGTTATACGTTATACGTTATACGTTATACGTTATACGTTATACGGTATACGTTATACGTTATACGTTATACGTTATACGTTATACGTTATACGTTACGCGGTATACGTTATACGTTTTACGTTATTCGTTATACGTTATACGTTATACGTTATACGTTATACGTTATACGTAATATGTAATGCGTCATACGTTTTACGTTATTCGTTATACGTTATACGTTATACGTTATACGTTATACGTTATACGTTATACGTTATACGTTATACGTTATACGTTATACGTTATACGTTATACGTTATACGTTATACGTTATACGTTATACGTTATACGTTATACGTTATACGTTATACGTTATACGTTATACGTTATACGTTATACGTGATACGTTATACGTTACATGATATGCGTTATACGTTATACGTTATACGTTATACGTTACAGGTTATACGTTATACGTTATACGTTATACGTTATACGTTATACGTTATACGTTATACGTTATACGTTATACGTTATACGTTATACGTTATACGTTATACGTTATACGTTATACGTTATACGTTATACGCAATATGTAATGCGTCATACGTTTTACGTTATTCGTTATACGTTATACGTTATACGTTATACGTTATACGTTATACGTTATACGTTATACGTTATACGTTATACGTTATACGTTATACGTTATACGTTATACGTTATACGTTATACGTGATACGTTATACGTTACATGTTATGCGTTATACGTTATACGTTATACGTTATACGTTACGGGTTATACGTTATACGTTATACGTTATACGTTACAGGTTATACGTTATACGTTATACGTTATACGTTATACGTTATACGTTATACGTTATACGTTATACGTTATACGTTATACGTTATACGTTATACGTTATACGCAATATGTAATGCGTCATACGTTTTACGTTATTCGTTATACGTTATACGTTATACGTTATACGTTATACGTTATACGTTATACGTTATACGTTATACGTTATACGATATACGTTATACGTTATACGTTATACGTTATACGTTATACGTTATACGTTATACGTTATACGTTATACGTTATACGTTATACGTTATACGTTATACATTGTGCCATACACGTTATTAGTTATACGTTATACGTTATAAGTTATACGATATACGTTATACGTTATTCGTTATACGTTCTTCGTTACACGTTATACGTTATACGTTATACGTTATACGTTATACGTTATACGTTATATGGTATACGTGATACATTATACGTTACATGTTATGCGTTATACGTTTTACGTTATTCGTTGTACGTTCTTCGTTACACGTTATACGTTATAGGTTATACGGTACGCGTTATACGTTATACGTTATACGTTATACGTTATACGGTATACGATATACGTTATGCGTTATAAGTTTTACGTTATTCGTTATACGTTATTCGTTATACGTTATACGTTATACGTTATACGTTATACGTTATACGTTATACGTTATACGTTATACGTTATACGTTATACGTTATACGTTATACGTTATACGTTATACGTTATACGTTATACGTTATACGTTATACGTTATACGTTATACGTTATACGTAATACGTTATACGTTATACGTCATACGTTATACGTTATACGTTATACGTTATACGTTATACGTTATACGTTATACGTTATACGTTATACGTTATACGTTGTACGTTATACGTTTTACGTTATTCGTGATACGTTATACATTATACGTTATACGTTATACGTTATACGTTATACGTTATACGTTATACGTTATACGTTATACGTTATACGTTATACGTTATACGTTATACGTTATACGTTATACGTTATACGTTATACGTTATACGTTATACGTTATACGTTATACGTTGTACGTTATACGTAGTACGTTATACGTTGTACGTTAATCGTTATACGTTGTACGTTATATGTTATACGTTATACGTTATACGTTGTACGTTATACGTTATACGTTATACGTTATACGTTATACGTCATAGGTTATACGTTATACGTTATTCTTTATGCGTTATACGTTATACGACATACGTTATACGTTATACGGTATACGATATACGTTATGCGTTATACGTTTTACGTTATTCGTTATACGTTATACGATTTACGATATACGTGATACGCTATACGATACATGTTATGCGTTATACGTTTTACGTTATTCGTTATACGTTCTTCGTTACACGTTATACGTTATAGGTTATACGTTATACGTTATACGTTATACGTTATACGTTATACGTTATACGTTATACGTTATACGTTATACGTTATACGTTATACGTTATACGTTATGCGTTATACGTTATACGTCATAGGTTATACGTTATACGTTACACGTTATACGTTTTACGTCATACGTTATTCGTTATACGTTATACGTTATACGTTATACGTTATACGTAATACGTTATACGTAATACGTTATACGTTATACATTATACGTTATACGTTATACGTTATACGTTATACGTTATACGTTATACGTTATACGTTATACGTTATACGTCATAGGTTATACGTTATACGTTACACGTTATACGTTATACGTTATACGTTATACGTTATACGTTATACGTTATACGTTATACGTTATACGTTATACGTTATACGTTATACGTTATACGTTATACGTTATACGTTATACGTTATACGTTATACGTTATACGTTATACGTGATACGTTATACGATACATGTTATGCGTTATACGTTTTACGTTATTCGTTATACGTTCTTCGTTACACGTTATACGTTATAGGTTATACGTTATACGTTATACGTTATACGTTATACGTTATACGTTATACGTTATACGTTATACGTTATACGTTATACGTTATACGTTATACGTTATACGTTATACGTTATACGTTATACGTCATAGGTTATACGTTATACGTTACACGTTATACGTTTTACGTTATACGTTATTCGTTATACGTTATACGTTATACGTTATACGTTATACGTAATACGTTATACGTAATACGTTATACGTTATACATTATACGTTATACGTTATACGTTATACGTTATACGTTATACGTTATACGGTATACGTTATACGTTATACGTTATACGTTATACGTTATACGTTATGCGGTATACGTTATACGTTTTACGTTATTCGTTATACGTTATACGTTATACGTTATACGTTATACGTTATACGTTATACGTAATATGTAATGCGTCATACGTTTTACGTTATTCGTTATACGTTATACGTTATACGTTATACGTTATACGTTATACGTTATACGTTATACGTTATACGTTATACGTTATACGTTATACGTTATACGTTATACGTTATACGTTATACGTTATACGTTATACGTTATACGTTATACGTTATACGTTATACGTGATACGTTATACGTTACATGATATGCGTTATACGTTATACGTTATACGTTATACGTTACAGGTTATACGTTATACGTTATACGTTATACGTTATACGTTATACGTTATACGTTATACGTTATACGTTATACGTAATACGTTATATGTTATACGTTATACGTTATACATTATACGTTATACGTTATACGTTATACGTTATACGTTATACGTTACGGGTTATACGTTATACGTTATACGTTATACGTTATACGTTATACGTTATACGTTATACGTTATACGTTATACGTTGTACATTATACGTTATACGTTATACGTTATACGTTATACGTTATACGTTATACGGTATACGTTATACGTTATACGTTATACGTTATACGTTATACGTTATACGTTATACGTTATACTTTATACGTTATACGTTATACGTTATACGTTATACGTTATACGTTATACGTTATACGTTATACGTTATACGTTATACGTTATACGTTATACGTTATACGTTATACGTTATACGTTATACGTTATACGTTATACGTTATACGTTATACGTTATACGTTATACGTTATACGTTATACGTTATACGTTATACGTTATACGTTATACGTTATACGTTATACGTTATACGTTATACGTTATACGTTATACGTTATACGTTATACGTTATACGTTATACGTTATACGTTATACGTTATACGTGATACGTTATACGATACATGTTATGCGTTATACGTTTTACGTTATTCGTTATACGTTCTTCGTTACACGTTATACGTTATAGGTTATACGTTATACGTTATACGTTATACGTTACACGTTATACGTTATACGTTATACGTTATACGTTATACGTTATACGTTATACGTTATACGTTATACGTTATACGTTATACGTTATACGTTATACGTTATACGTTATACGTTATACGTTATACGTTATACGTTATACGTTATACGTTATACGTTATACGTTATACGTTATACGTTATACGTTATACGTCATAGATTATACGTTATACGTTACACGTTATACGTTTTACGTTATACGTTATTCGTTATACGTTATACGTTATACGTTATACGTTATACGTTATACGTAATACGTTATACGTAATACGTTATACGTTATACATTATACGTTATACGTTATACGTTATACGTTATACGTTATACGTTATACGGTATACGTTATACGTTATACGTTATACGTTATACGTTATACGTTACGCGGTATACGTTATACGTTTTACGTTATTCGTTATACGTTATACGTTATACGTTATACGTTATACGTTATACGTAATATGTAATGCGTCATACGTTTTACGTTATTCGTTATACGTTATACGTTATACGTTATACGTTATACGTTATACGTTATACGTTATACGTTATACGTTATACGTTATACGTTATACGTTATACGTTATACGTTATACGTTATACGTTATACGTTATACGTTATACGTTATACGTTATACGTTATACGTGATACGTTATACGTTACATGATATGCGTTATACGTTATACGTTATACGTTATACGTTACAGGTTATACGTTATACGTTATACGTTATACGTTATACGTTATACGTTATACGTTATACGTTATACGTTATACGTTATACGTTATACGTTATACGCAATATGTAATGCGTCATACGTTTTACGTTATTCGTTATACGTTATACGTTATACGTTATACGTTATACGTTATACGTTATACGTTATACGTTATACGTTATACGTTATACGTTATACGTTATACGTTATACGTTATACGTTATACGTGATACGTTATACGTTACATGTTATGCGTTATACGTTATACGTTATACGTTATACGTTACGGGTTATACGTTATACGTTATACGTTATACGTTATACGTTATACGTTATACGTTATACGTTATACGTTATACGTTATACGTTATACGTTATACGTTATACGTTATACGTTATACGTTATACGTAATACGTTATACGTTATACGTTATACGTTATACATTATACGTTATACGTTATACGTTATACGTTATACGTTATACGTTATACGGTATACGTTATACGTTATACGCAATATGTAATGCGTCATACGTTTTACGTTATTCGTTATACGTTATACGTTATACGTTATACGTTATACGTTATACGTTATACGTTATACGTTATACGTTATACGTTATACGTTATACGTTATACGTTATACGTTATACGTTATACGTTATACGTGATACGTTATACGTTACATGTTATGCGTTATACGTTATACGTTATACGTTATACGTTACGGGTTATACGTTATACGTTATACGTTATACGTTATACGTTATACGTTATACGTTATACGTTATACGTTATACGTTATACGTTATACGTTATACGTTATACGTTATACGTAATACGTTATACGTTATACGTTATACGTTATACATTATACGTTATACGTTATACGTTATACGTTATACGTTATACGTTATACGGTATACGTTATACGTTATACGTTATACGTTATACGTTATACGTTATACGATATACGTTATACTTTATACGTTATACGTTATACGTTATACGTTATACGTTATACGTTATACGTTATACGTTATACGTTATACGTTATACGTTATACGTTATACGTTATACGTTATACGTTATACGTTATACGTTATACGTTATACGTTATACGTTATACGTTATACGTTATACGTTATACGTTATACGTTATACGTTATACGTTATACGTTATACGTTATACGTTATACGTTATACGTTATACGTTATACGTTATACGTGATACGTTATACGATACATGTTATGCGTTATACGTTTTACGTTATTCGTTATACGTTCTTCGTTACACGTTATACGTTATAGGTTGTACGTTACATGATATGCGTTATACGTTATACGTTATACGTTATACGTTACAGGTTATACGTTATACGTTATACGTTAAACGTTATACGTTATACGTTATACGTTATACGTTATACGTTATACGTTATATGTTATACGTTATACGCAATATGTAATGCGTCATACGTTTTACGTTATTCGTTATACGTTATACGTTATACGTTATACGTTATACGTTATACGTTATACGTTATACGTTATACGTTATACGTTATACGTTATACGTTATACGTTATACGTTATACGTTATACGTTATACGGTATACGTTATACGTTATACGCAATATGTAATGCGTCATACGTTTTACGTTATTCGTTATACGTTATACGTTATACGTTATACGTTATACGTTATACGTTATACGTTATACGTTATACGTTATACGTTATACGTTATACGTTATACGTTATACGTTATACGTTATACGTTATACGTGATACGTTATACGTTACATGTTATACGTTATACGCAATATGTAATGCGTCATACGTTTTACGTTATTCGTTATACGTTATACGTTATACGTTATACGTTATACGTTATACGTTATACGTTATACGTTATACGTTATACGTTATACGTTATACGTTATACGTTATACGTTATACGTTATACGTTATACGTGATACGTTATACGTTACATGTTATGCGTTATACGTTATACGTTATACGTTATACGTTACGGGTTATACGTTATACGTTATACGTTATACGTTATACGTTATACGTTATACGTTATACGTTATACGTTATACGTTATACGTTATACGTTATACGTTATACGTTATACGTTATACGTTATACGTAATACGTTATACGTTATACGTTATACGTTATACATTATACGTTATACGTTATACGTTATACGTTATACGTTATACGTTATACGGTATACGTTATACGTTATACGTTATACGTTATACGTTATACGTTATACGATATACGTTATACTTTATACGTTGTACGTTATACGTTATACGTTATACGTTATACGTTATACGTTATACGTTATACGTTATACGTTATACGTTATACGTTATACGTTATACGTTATACGTTATACGTTATACGTTATACGTTATACGTTATACGTTATACGTTATACGTTATACGTTATACGTTATACGTTATACGTTATACGTTATACGTTATACGTTATACGTTATACGTTATACGTTATACGTTATACGTTATACGTTATACGTGATACGTTATACGATACATGTTATGCGTTATACGTTTTACGTTATTCGTTATACGTTCTTCGTTACACGTTATACGTTATAGGTTGTACGTTACATGATATGCGTTATACGTTATACGTTATACGTTATACGTTACAGGTTATACGTTATACGTTATACGTTAAACGTTATACGTTATACGTTATACGTTATACGTTATACGTTATACGTTATACGTTATACGTTATACGCAATATGTAATGCGTCATACGTTTTACGTTATTCGTTATACGTTATACGTTATACGTTATACGTTATACGTTATACGTTATACGTTATACGTTATACGTTATACGTTATACGTTATACGTTATACGTTATACGTTATACGTTATACGGTATACGTTATACGTTATACGCAATATGTAATGCGTCATACGTTTTACGTTATTCGTTATACGTTATACGTTATACGTTATACGTTATACGTTATACGTTATACGTTATACGTTATACGTTATACGTTATACGTTATACGTTATACGTTATACGTTATACGTTATACGTTATACGTTATACGTGATACGTTATACGTTACATGTTATGCGTTATACGTTATACGTTATACGTTATACGTTATACGTTACGGGTTATACGTTATACGTTATACGTTATACGTTATACGTTATACGTTATACGTTATACGTTATACGTTATACGTTATACGTTATACGTTATACGTTATACGTAATACGTTATACGTTATACGTTATACGTTATACATTATACGTTATACGTTATACGTTATACGTTATACGTTATACGTTATACGGTATACGTTATACGTTATACGTTATACGTTATACGTTATACGTTATACGATATACGTTATACTTTATACGTTATACGTTATACGTTATACGTTATACGTTATACGTTATACGTTATACGTTATACGTTATACGTTATACGTTATACGTTATACGTTATACGTTATACGTTATACGTTATACGTTATACGTTATACGTTATACGTTATACGTTATACGTTATACGTTATACGTTATACGTTATACGTTATACGTTATACGTTATACGTTATACGTTATACGTTATACGTTATACGTTATACGTTATACGTTATACGTTATACGTTATACGTTATACGTTATACGTGATACGTTATACGATACATGTTATGCGTTATACGTTTTACGTTATTCGTTATACGTTCTTCGTTACACGTTATACGTTATAGGTTGTACGTTACATGATATGCGTTATACGTTATACGTTATACGTTATACGTTACAGGTTATACGTTATACGTTATACGTTATACGTTATACGTTATACGTTATACGTTATACGTTATACGTTATACGTTATACGTTATACGTTATACGTTATACGCAATATGTAATGCGTCATACGTTTTACGTTATTCGTTATACGTTATACGTTATACGTTATACGTTATACATTATACGTTATACGTTATACGTTATACGTTATACGTTATACGTTATACGTTATACGTTATACGTTATACGTTATACGTTATACGTGATACGTTATACGTTACATGTTATGCGTTATACGTTATACGTTATACGTTATACGTTACGGGTTATACGTTATACGTTATACGTTATACGTTATACGTTATACGTTATACGTTATACGTTATACGTTATACGTTATACGTTATACGTTATACGTTATGCGTTATACGTAATACGTTATACGTTATACGTTATACGTTATACGTTATACGTTATACGTTATACGTTACGGGTTATACGTTATACGTTATACGTTATACGTTATACGTTATACGTTATACGGTATACGTTATACGTTATACGTTATACGTTATACGTTATACGTTATACGTTATACGTTATACGTTATACGTTATACGTTATACGTTATACGTTATACGTTATACGTTATACGTTATACGTTATACGTTATACGTTATACGTTATACGTTATACGTGATACGTTATACGATACATGTTATGCGTTATACGTTTTACGTTATTCGTTATACGTTCTTCGTTACACGTTATACGTTATAGGTTATACGTTATACGTTATACGTTATACGTTACACGTTATACGTTATACGTTATACGTTATACGTTATACGTTATACGTTATACGTTATACGTTATACGTTATACGGTATACGTTATACGTTATACGTTATACGTTATACGTTATACGTTACGCGGTATACGTTATACGTTTTACGTTATTCGTTATACGTTATACGTTATACGTTATACGTTATACGTTATACGTAATATGTAATGCGTCATACGTTTTACGTTATTCGTTATACGTTATACGTTATACGTTATACGTTATACGTTATACGTTATACGTTATACGTTATACGTTATACGTTATACGTTATACGTTATACGTTATACGTTATACGTTATACGTTATACGTTATACGTTATACGTTATACGTGATACGTTATACGTTACATGATATGCGTTATACGTTATACGTTATACGTTATACGTTACAGGTTATACGTTATACGTTATACGTTATACGTTATACGTTATACGTTATACGTTATACGTTATACGTTATACGTTATACGTTATACGTTATACGTTATACGTTATACGTTATACGTTATACGTTATACGTAATATGTAATGCGTCATACGTTTTACGTTATTCGTTATACGATTTTCGTTACAAGTTATAGGATATACGTCATACGTTATAAGTTATACGTCATAAGTTATACGTTATACGTTATTCGTTATACGTTCTTCGTTACACCTTATACGTTATACGTTATACGTTATACGTTATACGTTATACGTTATACGTTATACGTTATACGTTATACGTTATAGGTTATACGTTATGCGTTATACGTTATACGTTATACGTTATAGGTTATACGTTATACGTTATACGTTATTCGTTATACGTTCTTCGTTACACGTTATACGTTATACGTTATGCGTTATACGTTTTACGTTATTCGTTATACGTTATACGTTATACGTTATACGTTATACGTTATACGTTATACGTAATATGTAATGCGTCATACGTTTTACGTTATTCGTTATACGTTATACGTTAAACGTTATACGTTATACGTTATACGTTATCCGTTATACGTTATACGTTATACGTTATACGTTATGCGTTATACGTTATACGTTATACGTTATACGTTATACGTAATATGTAATGCGTCATACGTTTTACGTTATTCGTTATACGTTATACGTTATACGTTATACGTTATACGTTATACGTTATACGTTATACGTTATACGTTATACGTTATACGTTATACGTTATACGTTATACGTTATACGTTATACGTTATACGTTATACGTTTTACGTTATTCGTTATACGTTATACGTTATACGTTATACGATATACGTTATACGTTATCCGTTATACGTTATACGTTATACGTTATGCGTTATACGTTATACGTTATACGATATACGTTATACGTTATACGTTATATGGTATACGTGATACATTATACGTTACATGTTATGCGTTATACGTTTTACGTTATTCGTTGTACGTTCTTCGTTACACGTTATACGTTATAGGTTATACGGTACGCGTTATACGTTACACGTTATACGTTATACGTTATACGGTATACGATATACGTTATGCGTTATAAGTTTTACGTTATTCGTTATACGTTATTCGTTATACGTTATACGTTATACGTTATACGTTATACGTTATACGTTATACGTTATACGTTATACGTTATACGTTATACGTTATACGTTATACGTTATACGTTATACGTTATACGTTATACGTTATACGTTATACGTTATACGTTACACGTTATACGTTATACGTTATACGTTATACGTTATACGTTATACGTTATACGTTATACGTTATACGTTATACGTTATACGTTATACGTTATACGTTATACGTTATACGTTATACGTTGTACGTTATACGTTTTACGTTATTCGTGATACGTTATACATTATACGTTATACGTTATACGTTATACGTTATACGTTATACGTTATACGTTATACGTTATACGTTATACGTTATACGTTATACGTTATACGTTATACGTTATACGTTATACGTTATACGTTATACGTTATACGTTATACGTTGTACGTTATACGTAGTACGTTATACGTTGTACGTTAATCGTTATACGTTGTACGTTATACGTTATACGTTATACGTTATACGTTGTACGTTATACGTTATACGTTATACGTTATACGTTATACGTCATAGGTTATACGTTATACGTTATTCTTTATGCGTTATACGTTATACGACATACGTTATACGTTATACGGTATACGATATACGTTATGCGTTATACGTTTTACGTTATTCGTTATACGTTATACGATTTACGATATACGTGATACGCTATACGATACATGTTATGCGTTATACGTTTTACGTTATTCGTTATACGTTCTTTGTTACACGTTATACGTTATAGGTTATACGTTATACGTTATACGTTATACGTTATACGTTATACGTTATACGTTATACGTTATACGTTATACGTTATACGTTATACGTTATACGTTATACGTTATACGTCATAGGTTATACGTTATACGTTACACGTTATACGTTTTACGTCATACGTTATTCGTTATACGTTATACGTTATACGTTATACGTTATACGTAATACGTTATACGTAATACGTTATACGTTATACGTTATACGTTATACGTTATACGTTATACGTTATACGTTATACGTTATACGTTATACGTTATACGTTATACGTCATAGGTTATACGTTATACGTTACACGTTATACGTTATACGTTATACGTTATACGTTATGCGTTATACGTTATACGTTATACGTTATACGTTATACGTTATACGTTATACGTTATACGTTATACGTTATACGTTATACGTTATACGTTATACGTTATACGTGATACGTTATACGATACATGTTATGCGTTATACGTTTTACGTTATTCGTTATACGTTCTTCGTTACACGTTATACGTTATAGGTTATACGTTATACGTTATACGTTATACGTTATACGTTATACGTTATACGTTATACGTTCTTCGTTACACGTTATACGTTATAGGTTATACGTTATACGTTATACGTTATACGTTACACGTTATACGTTATACGTTATACGTTATACGTTATACGTTATACGTTATACGTTATACGTTATACGTTATACGTTATACGTTATACGTTATACGTTATACGTTATACGTTATACGTTATACGTTATACGTTATACGTTATACGTTATACGTTATACGTTATACGTCATAGGTTATACGTTATACGTTACACGTTATACGTTTTACGTTATACGTTATTCGTTATACGTTATACGTTATACGTTATACGTTATACGTAATACGTTATACGTAATACGTTATACGTTATACATTATACGTTATACGTTATACGTTATACGTTATACGTTATACGTTATACGGTATACGTTATACGTTATACGTTATACGTTATACGTTATACGTTACGCGGTATACGTTATACGTTTTACGTTATTCGTTATACGTTATACGTTATACGTTATACGTTATACGTTATACGTAATATGTAATGCGTCATACGTTTTACGTTATTCGTTATACGTTATACGTTATACGTTATACGTTATACGTTATACGTTATACGTTATACGTTATACGTTATACGTTATACGTTATACGTTATACGTTATACGTTATACGTTATACGTTATACGTTATACGTTATACGTTATACGTTATACGTTATACGTCATAGGTTATACGTTATACGTTACACGTTATACGTTATACGTTATACGTTATACGTTATGCGTTATACGTTATACGTTATACGTTATACGTTATACGTTATACGTTATACGTTATACGTTATACGTTATACGTTATACGTTATACGTTATACGTGATACGTTATACGATACATGTTATGCGTTATACGTTTTACGTTATTCGTTATACGTTCTTCGTTACACGTTATACGTTATAGGTTATACGTTATACGTTATACGTTATACGTTATACGTTATACGTTATACGTTCTTCGTTACACGTTATACGTTATAGGTTATACGTTATACGTTATACGTTATACGTTACACGTTATACGTTATACGTTATACGTTATACGTTATACGTTATACGTTATACGTTATACGTTATACGTTATACGTTATACGTTATACGTTATACGTTATACGTTATACGTTATACGTTATACGTTATACGTTATACGTTATACGTTATACGTTATACGTTATACGTTATACGTCATAGGTTATACGTTATACGTTACACGTTATACGTTTTACGTTATACGTTATTCGTTATACGTTATACGTTATACGTTATACGTTATACGTAATACGTTATACGTAATACGTTATACGTTATACATTATACGTTATACGTTATACGTTATACGTTATACGTTATACGTTATACGGTATACGTTATACGTTATACGTTATACGTTATACGTTATACGTTACGCGGTATACGTTATACGTTTTACGTTATTCGTTATACGTTATACGTTATACGTTATACGTTATACGTTATACGTAATATGTAATGCGTCATACGTTTTACGTTATTCGTTATACGTTATACGTTATACGTTATACGTTATACGTTATACGTTATACGTTATACGTTATACGTTATACGTTATACGTTATACGTTATACGTTATACGTTATACGTTATACGTTATACGTTATACGTTATACGTTATACGTTATACGTGATACGTTATACGTTACATGATATGCGTTATACGTTATACGTTATACGTTATACGTTACAGGTTATACGTTATACGTTATACGTTATACGTTATACGTTATACGTTATACGTTATACGTTATACGTTATACGTTATACGTTATACGTTATACGCAATATGTAATGCGTCATACGTTTTACGTTATTCGTTATACGTTATACGTTATACGTTATACGTTATACGTTATACGTTATACGTTATACGTTATACGTTATACGTTATACGTTATACGTTATACGTTATACGTTATACGTTATACGTTATACGTGATACGTTATACGTTACATGTTATGCGTTATACGTTATACGTTATACGTTATACGTTACGGGTTATACGTTATACGTTATACGTTATACGTTATACGTTATACGTTATACGTTATACGTTATACGTTATACGTTATACGTTATACGTTATACGTTATACGATATACGTTATACGTTATACGTTATACGTTATACGTAATACGTTATACGTTATACGTTATACGTTATACATTATACGTTATACGTTATACGTTATACGTTATACGTTATACGTTATACGGTATACGTTATACGTTATACGTTATACGTTATACGTTATACGTTACACGATATACGTTACACGATATACGTTATACGTTATACGTTATACGTTATACGTTATACGTTATACGTTATACGTTATACGTTATACGTTATACGTTATACGTTATACGTTATACGTTATACGTTATACGTTATACGTTATACGTTATACGTTATACGTTATACGTTATACGTTATACGTTATACGTTATACGTTATACGTTATACGTTATACGTTATACGTTATACGTTATACGTTATACGTTATACGTTATACGTTATACGTTATACGTTATACGTTATACGTTATACGTTATACGTTATACGTGATACGTTATACGATACATGTTATGCGTTATACGTTTTACGTTATTCGTTATACGTTCTTCGTTACACGTTATACGTTATAGGTTGTACGTTACATGATATGCGTTATACGTTATACGTTATACGTTATACGTTACAGGTTATACGTTATACGTTATACGTTATACGTTATACGTTATACGTTATACGTTATACGTTATACGTTATACGTTATACGTTATACGTTATACGCAATATGTAATGCGTCATACGTTTTACGTTATTCGTTATACGTTATACGTTATACGTTATACGTTATACGTTATACGTTATACGTTACACGTTATACGTTATACGTTATACGTTATACGTTATACGTTATACGTTATACGTTATACGTTATACGTGATACGTTATACGTTACATGTTATGCGTTATACGTTATACGTTATACGTTATACGTTACGGGTTATACGTTATACGTTATACGTTATACGTTATACGTTATACGTTATACGTTATACGTTATACGTTATACGTTATACGTTATACGTTATACGTTATGCGTTATACGTAATACGTTATACGTTATACGTTATACGTTATACGTTATACGTTATACGTTATACGTTACGGGTTATACGTTATACGTTATACGTTATACGTTATACGTTATACGGTATACGTTATACGTTATACGTTATACGTTATACGTTATACGTTATACGTTATACGTTATACTTTATACGTTATACGTTATACGTTATACGTTATACGTTATACGTTATACGTTATACGTTATACGTTATACGTTATACGTTATACGTTATACGTTATACGTTATACGTTATACGTTATACGTTATACGTTATACGTTATACGTTATACGTTATACGTTATACGTTATACGTTATACGTTATACGTTATACGTTATACGTTATACGTTATACGTTATACGTTATACGTTATACGTTATACGTTATACGTTATACGTTATACGTTATACGTTATACGTTATACGTTATACGTGATACGTTATACGATACATGTTATGCGTTATACGTTTTACGTTATTCGTTATACGTTCTTCGTTACACGTTATACGTTATAGGTTATACGTTATACGTTATACGTTATACGTTACACGTTATACGTTATACGTTATACGTTATACGTTATACGTTATACGTTATACGTTATACGTTATACGTTATACGTTATACGTTATACGTTATACGTTATACGTTATACGTTATACGTTATACGTTATACGTTATACGTTATACGTTATACGTTATACGTTATACGTTATACGTCATAGGTTATACGTTATACGTTACACGTTATACGTTTTACGTTATACGTTATTCGTTATACGTTATACGTTATACGTTATACGTTATACGTAATACGTTATACGTAATACGTTATACGTTATACATTATACGTTATACGTTATACGTTATACGTTATACGTTATACGTTATACGGTATACGTTATACGTTATACGTTATACGTTATACGTTATACGTTACGCGGTATACGTTATACGTTTTACGTTATTCGTTATACGTTATACGTTATACGTTATACGTTATACGTAATATGTAATGCGTCATACGTTTTACGTTATTCGTTATACGTTATACGTTATACGTTATACGTTATACGTTATACGTTATACGTTATACGTTATACGTTATACGTTATACGTTATACGTTATACGTTATACGTTATACGTTATACGTTATACGTTATACGTTATACGTTATACGTTATACGTTATACGTTATACGTGATACGTTATACGTTACATGATATGCGTTATACGATATACGTTATACGTTATACGTTACAGGTTATACGTTATACGTTATACGTTATACGTTATACGTTATACGTTATACGTTATACGTTATACGTTATACGTTATACGTTATACGTTATACGTTATACGTTATACGTTATACGTTATACGTTATACGTTATACGTTATACGTTATACGTTATACGTTATACGTTATACGTTATACGTTATACGTTATACGTGATACGTTATACGTTACATGATATGCGTTATACGTTATACGTTATACGTTATACGTTACAGGTTATACGTTATACGTTATACGTTATACGTTATACGTTATACGTTATACGTTATACGTTATACGTTATACGTTATACGTTATACGTTATACGTTATACGTTATACGTTATACGTTATACGTTATACGTTATACGTTATACGTTATACGTTATACGTTATACGTTATACGTTATACGTTATACGTTATACGTTATACGTTATACGTTATACGTTATACGTTATACGTTATACGTTATACGTTATACGTTATACGTTATACGTTATACGTTATACGTTATACGTTATACGTTATACGTTATACGTTATACGTTATACGTTATACGTGATACGTTATACGATACATGTTATGCGTTATACGTTTTACGTTATTCGTTATACGTTCTTCGTTACACGTTATACGTTATAGGTTGTACGTTACATGATATGCGTTATACGTTATACGTTATACGTTATACGTTACAGGTTATACGTTATACGTTATACGTTATACGTTATACGTTATACGTTATACGTTATACGTTATACGTTATACGTTATACGTTATACGTTATACGTTATACGCAATATGTAATGCGTCATACGTTTTACGTTATTCGTTATACGTTATACGTTATACGTTATACGTTATACGTTATACGTTATACGTTACACGTTATACGTTATACGTTATACGTTATACGTTATACGTTATACGTTATACGTTATACGTGATACGTTATACGTTACATGTTATGCGTTATACGTTATACGTTATACGTTATACGTTACGGGTTATACGTTATACGTTATACGTTATACGTTATACGTTATACGTTATACGTTATACGTTATACGTTATACGTTATACGTTATACGTTATACGTTATACGTTATGCGTTATACGTAATACGTTATACGTTATACGTTATACGTTATACGTTATACGTTATACGTTATACGTTACGGGTTATACGTTATACGTTATACGTTATACGTTATACGTTATACGGTATACGTTATACGTTATACGTTATACGTTATACGTTATACGTTATACGTTATACGTTATACTTTATACGTTATACGTTATACGTTATACGTTATACGTTATACGTTATACGTTATACGTTATACGTTATACGTTATACGTTATACGTTATACGTTATACGTTATACGTTATACGTTATACGTTATACGTTATACGTTATACGTTATACGTGATACGTTATACGATACATGTTATGCGTTATACGTTTTACGTTATTCGTTATACGTTCTTCGTTACACGTTATACGTTATAGGTTATACGTTATACGTTATACGTTATACGTTACACGTTATACGTTATACGTTATACGTTATACGTTATACGTTATACGTTATACGTTATACGTTATACGTTATACGTTATACGTTATACGTTATACGTTATACGTTATACGTTATACGTTATACGTTATACGTTATACGTTATACGTCATAGGTTATACGTTATACGTTACACGTTATACGTTTTACGTTATACGTTATTCGTTATACGTTATACGTTATACGTTATACGTTATACGTAATACGTTATACGTAATACGTTATACGTAATATGTTATACGTTATACATTATACGTTATACGTTATACGTTATACGTTATACGTTATACGTTATACGTAATACGTTATACGTAATACGTTATACGTAATATGTTATACGTTATACATTATACGTTATACGTTATACGTTATACGTTATACGTTATACGTTATACGGTATACGTTATACGTTATACGTTATACGTTATACGTTATACGTTACATGATATGCGTTATACGTTATACGTTATACGTTATACGTTACAGGTTATACGTTATACGTTATACGTTATACGTTATACGTTATACGTTATACGTTATACGTTATACGTTATACGTTATACGTTATACGTTATACGTAATATGTTATACGTTATACATTATACGTTATACGTTATACGTTATACGTTATACGTTATACGTTATACGTTATACGTTATACGTTATACGTTATACGTGATACGTTATACGTTACATGATATGCGTTATACGTTATACGTTATACGTTATACGTTACAGGTTATACGTTATACGTTATACGTTATACGTTATACGTTATACGTTATACGTTATACGTTATACGTTATACGTTATACGATATACGTTATACTTTATACGTTATACGTTATACGTTATACGTTATACGTTATACGTTATACGTTATACGTTATACGTTATACGTTATACGTTATACGTTATACGTTATACGTTATACGTTATACGTTATACGTTTTACGTTATACGTTATACGTTATAGGTTTATACGTTATACGTTATACGTTATACGTTATTCGGTTTACGTTATACGTTATACGTTATAGGTTATACGTTATACGTTATACGTTATACGATATACGTTATACGTTATTCGTTATACGTTCTTCGTTACACGTTATACGTTATACGTTATGCGTTATGCGTTATACGTTATACGTAATAAGTTATACGATACACGTTATACGTTATACGAAATATGTAATACGTAATACGCTTTACGTTATTCGTTATACGTTCTTCGTTACACGTTATACGTTATACGTTATGCGTTATACGTTTTACGTTATTCGTGATACGTTATACGTTATACGTTATACGTTATACGTTATACGTTATACGGTATACGTTATACGTTATTCTTTATACGTTATACGTTATACGTTATACGTTATACGTTATACGTAATACGTTATCCGTTATACGTTATACGTTATACGATATACGGTATACGTTATACGTTATACGTTATACGTTATGCGTTATACGTTATACGTTATACGTTATACGTTATACGTTATACGTTATACGTTATACGTTATACGTTATACGTTATACGTTCTACGTTATACGATATACGTTATACGTTATTCGTTATACGTTCTTCGTTACACGCTATACGTTATACGTTATGCGTTATACGTTTTACGTTATTCGTTATACGTTATGCGTTATACGTTATTCTTTATACGTTATACGTTATACGTTATTCTTTATACGTCATACGTTATACGTTTTACGATATACGTTATACGTTATACGTAATATGAAATGCGTCATACGTTTTACGTTATTCGTTATACGTTTTTCGTTACACGTTATACGTTATACGTTATGCGTTATACGTTTTACGTTATACGTTATACGTTATACGTAATACGTTATACGTTATACGCTATACGTTATACGTTATACGTTATACGTTATACGTTATACGTTATACGTTATACGTTATACGTTATACGTTATACGTTATACGTTATACGTTATACGTTTTACGTTATTCGTGATACGTTATACGTTATACGTTATACGTTATACGTTGTACGTTATACGTTATACGTAATACGTTATACGTTATACGTTATACGATATACGTTATATGTTATACGTTATACGTTATACGTCATAGGATATACATTATACGTTATTCGTTATGCGTTATACGTTATACGTTATACGTTATACGTTATACGTTATACGTTATACGTTATACGTCATAGGTTATACGTTATACGTTATACGTTATACGTTATACGTTACACGTTATACGTTATACGTTATACGTTATACATTATACGTTGTACGTTATACGTTATACGTTATACGTTATACGTTATACGTTATACGTTATACGTTATACGTTATTCGTTATACGTTATACGTTATACGTTATACGTTATACGTTATACGTTATACGTGATACGTTATACGATACATGTTATGCGTTATACGTTTTACGTTATTCGTTATACGTTCTTCGTTACACGTTATACGTTATAGGTTATACGTTATACGTTATACGTTATACGTTATACGTTATACGTTATACGTTATACATTATACGTTATACGTTATACGTCATAGGTTATACGTTATACGTTACACGTTATACGTTTTACGTTATACGTTATTCGTTATACGTCATACGTTATACGTTATACGTTATACGTAATACGTTATACGTTATACGTTATACGTTATACGTTATACGTTATACGTTATACGTTATACGTTATACGTTATACGTTATACGTTATACGTTATACGGTATACGTTATAGGTTATTCTTTATACGTTATACGTTATACGTTATACGTTATACGTTATACGTTATGCGTTATACGTTTTACGTTATTCGTTATACGTTATACGTTATACGTTATTCTTTATACGTTATACGTTATACGTTATTCTATATACGTCATACGTTATACGTTTTACGATATACGTTATACGTTATACGTTATACGTTATACGGTATACGTTATACGTTATACGTTATACGTTATAGGTTATACGTTATTCGTTATACGTTATACGTTATACGTTATTCTTTATACGTTATACGTTATACGTTATTCTCTATACGTCACACGTTATACGTTTTACGATATACGTCGTACGTTATACGTTATACGTTATACGTTATACGGTATACGTTATACGTTATACGTTATACGTTATACGTTATACGTTTTACGATATACGTCGTACGTTATACGTTATACGTTATACGTTATACGGTATACGTTATACGTTATACGTTATACGTTATACGTTATACGTTTTACGATATACGTTATACGTTATACGTTATACGTTATACGGTATACGTTATACGTTATACGTTATACGTTATACGATACATGTTATGCGTTATACGTTTTACGTTATTCGTTATACGTTATACGTTATACGTTATTCTTTATACGTTATACGTTATACGTTATTCTCTATACGTCACACGTTATACGTTTTACGATATACGTCGTACGTTATACGTTATACGTTATACGTTATACGGTATACGTTATACGTTATACGTTATACGTTATACGTTATACGTTTTACGATATACGTTATACGTTATACGTTATACGTTATACGGTATACGTTATACGTTATACGTTATACGTTATACGATACATGTTATGCGTTATACGTTTTACGTTATTCGTTATACGTTCTTCGTTACACGTTATACGTTATAGGTTATTCGTTATACGTTATACGTTATACGTTATACGTTAGACGTTATACGTTATACGTTATACGTTACACGATATACGTTATACGTTATTCGTTATACGTTCTTCGTTTCACGTTATACGTTATACGTTATGCGTTATACGTTTTACGTTATTCGTTATACGTTATACGTTATTCGTTATACGTTATACGTTATACGTAATATGTAATGCGTCATACGTTTTACGTTATTCGTTATACGTTTTTCGTTACAAGTTATACGATATACGTCATACGTTATAAGTTATACGTCATAAGTTATACGTTATACGTGATTCGTTATACGTTCTTCGTTACACGTTATACGTTATACGTTATGCGTTATACGTTTTACGTTATTCGTTATACGTTATACGTTATACGTTATACGTTATACGTTATACGTTACACGTAATATGTAATGCGTCATACGTTTTACGTTATTCGTTATACGTTATACGTTATACGTTATACGATATACGTTATACGTTATCCGTTATACGTTATACGTTATACGTTATGCGTTATACGTTATACGTTATACGTTATACGTTATACGTTATACGTTATACGTTATACGTTATACGTTATACGTTATACGTTATACGTTATACGTTATACGTTATACGTTATACGTTATACGTTATACGTTATACGTTATACGTTATACGTTATACGTTATACGTTATACGTTATACGTTATACGTTATACGTGATACGTTATACGATACATGTTATGCGTTATACGTTTTACGTTATTCGTTATACGTTCTTCGTTACACGTTATACGTTATAGGTTGTACGTTACATGATATGCGTTATACGTTATACGTTATACGTTATACGTTACAGGTTATACGTTATACGTTATACGTTAAACGTTATACGTTATACGTTATACGTTATACGTTATACGTTATACGTTATACGTTATACGTTATACGCAATATGTAATGCGTCATACGTTTTACGTTATTCGTTATACGTTATACGTTATACGTTATACGTTATACGTTATACGTTATACGTTATACGTTATACGTTATACGTTATACGTTATACGTTATACGTTATACGTTATACGTTATACGTTATACGTTATACGGTATACGTTATACGTTATACGCAATATGTAATGCGTCATACGTTTTACGTTATTCGTTATACGTTATACGTTATACGTTATACGTTATACGTTATACGTTATACGTTATACGTTATACGTTATACGTTATACGTTATACGTTATACGTTATACGTTATACGTTATACGTTATACGTGATACGTTATACGTTACATGTTATGCGTTATACGTTATACGTTATACGTTATACGTTACGGGTTATACGTTATACGTTATACGTTATACGTTATACGTTATACGTTATACGTGATACGTTATACGTTACATGTTATACGTTATACGCAATATGTAATGCGTCATACGTTTTACGTTATTCGTTATACGTTATACGTTATACGTTATACGTTATACGTTATACGTTATACGTTATACGTTATACGTTATACGTTATACGTTATACGTTATACGTTATACGTTATACGTTATACGTTATACGTTATACGTGATACGTTATACGTTACATGTTATGCGTTATACGTTATACGTTATGCGTTATACGTTACGGGTTATACGTTATACGTTATACGTTATACGTTATACGTTATACGTTATACGTTATACGTTATACGTTATACGTTATACGTTATACGTTATACGTTATACGTTATACGTAATACGTTATACGTTATACGTTATACGTTATACATTATACGTTATACGTTATACGTTATACGTTATACGTTATACGTTATACGGTATACGTTATACGTTATACGTTATACGTTATACGTTATACGTTATACGATATACGTTATACTTTATACGTTATACGTTATACGTTATACGTTATACGTTATACGTTATACGTTATACGTTATACGTTATACGTTATACGTTATACGTTATACGTTATACGTTATACGTTATACGTTATACGTTATACGTTATACGTTATACGTTATACGTTATACGTTATACGTTATACGTTATACGTTATACGTTATACGTTATACGTTATACGTTATACGTTATACGTTATACGTTATACGTTATACGTTATACGTTATACGTTATACGTGATACGTTATACGATACATGTTATGCGTTATACGTTTTACGTTATTCGTTATACGTTCTTCGTTACACGTTATACGTTATAGGTTGTACGTTACATGATATGCGTTATACGTTATACGTTATACGTTATACGTTACAGGTTATACGTTATACGTTATACGTTAAACGTTATACGTTATACGTTATACGTTATACGTTATACGTTATACGTTATACGTTATACGTCATACGCAATATGTAATGCGTCATACGTTTTACGTTATTCGTTATACGTTATACGTTATACGTTATACGTTATACGTTATACGTTATACGTTATACGTTATACGTTATACGTTATACGTTATACGTTATACGTTATACGTTATACGTTATACGGTATACGTTATACGTTATACGCAATATGTAATGCGTCATACGTTTTACGTTATTCGTTATACGTTATACGTTATACGTTATACGTTATACGTTATACGTTATACGTTATACGTTATACGTTATACGTTATACGTTATACGTTATACGTTATACGTTATACGTTATACGTTATACGTGATACGTTATACGTTACATGTTATACGTTATACGCAATATGTAATGCGTCATACGTTTTACGTTATTCGTTATACGTTATACGTTATACGTTATACGTTATACGTTATACGTTATACGTTATACGTTATACGTTATACGTTATACGTTATACGTTATACGTTATACGTTATACGTTATACGTTATACGTTATACGTGATACGTTATACGTTACATGTTATGCGTTATACGTTATACGTTATGCGTTATACGTTACGGGTTATACGTTATACGTTATACGTTATACGTTATACGTTATACGTTATACGTTATACGTTATACGTTATACGTTATACGTTATACGTTATACGTTATACGTTATACGTAATACGTTATACGTTATACGTTATACGTTATACATTATACGTTATACGTTATACGTTATACGTTATACGTTACGTTATACGTTATACGGTATACGTTATACGTTATACGTTATACGTTATACGTTATACGTTATACGATATACGTTATACTTTATACGTTATACGTTATACGTTATACGTTATACGTTATACGTTATACGTTATACGTTATACGTTATACGTTATACGTTATACGTTATACGTTATACGTTATACGTTATACGTTATACGTTATA
Organism: Ptiloglossa arizonensis; assembly: GCF_051014685.1. Lineage (NCBI taxonomy): Eukaryota > Metazoa > Arthropoda > Insecta > Hymenoptera > Colletidae > Ptiloglossa > Ptiloglossa arizonensis. The sequence goes on from NW_027479736.1 coordinate 63,650, forward strand.
CGTTATACGTTATACGTTATACGTTATACGTTATACGTTATACGTTATACGTTATACGTTATACGTTATACGTTATACGTTATACGTTATACGTTATACGTTATACGTTATACGTTATACGTTATACGTTATACGTTATACGTGATACGTTATACGATACATGTTATGCGTTATACGTTTTACGTTATTCGTTATACGTTCTTCGTTACACGTTATACGTTATAGGTTGTACGTTACATGATATGCGTTATACGTTATACGTTATACGTTATACGTTACAGGTTATACGTTATACGTTATACGTTAAACGTTATACGTTATACGTTATACGTTATACGTTATACGTTATACGTTATACGTTATACGTCATACGCAATATGTAATGCGTCATACGTTTTACGTTATTCGTTATACGTTATACGTTATACGTTATACGTTATACGTTATACGTTATACGTTATACGTTATACGTTATACGTTATACGTTATACGTTATACGTTATACGTTATACGTTATACGGTATACGTTATACGTTATACGCAATATGTAATGCGTCATACGTTTTACGTTATTCGTTATACGTTATACGTTATACGTTATACGTTATACGTTATACGTTATACGTTATACGTTATACGTTATACGTTATACGTTATACGTTATACGTTATACGTTATACGTTATACGTTATACGTGATACGTTATACGTTACATGTTATGCGTTATACGTTATACGTTATACGTTATACGTTATACGTTACGGGTTATACGTTATACGTTATACGTTATACGTTATACGTTATACGTTATACGTTATACGTTATACGTTATACGTTATACGTTATACGTTATACGTTATACGTTATACGTAATACGTTATACGTTATACGTTATACGTTATACATTATACGTTATACGTTATACGTTATACGTTATACGTTATACGTTATACGGTATACGTTATACGTTATACGTTATACGTTATACGTTATACGCAATATGTAATGCGTCATACGTTTTACGTTATTCGTTATACGTTATACGTTATACGTTATACGTTATACGTTATACGTTATACGTTATACGTTATACGTTATACGTTATACGTTATACGTTATACGTTATACGTTATACGTTATACGTTATACGTGATACGTTATACGTTACATGTTATGCGTTATACGTTATACGTTATACGTTATACGTTACGGGTTATACGTTATACGTTATACGTTATACGTTATACGTTATACGTTATACGTGATACGTTATACGTTACATGTTATACGTTATACGCAATATGTAATGCGTCATACGTTTTACGTTATTCGTTATACGTTATACGTTATACGTTATACGTTATACGTTATACGTTATACGTTATACGTTATACGTTATACGTTATACGTTATACGTTATACGTTATACGTTATACGTTATACGTTATACGTTATACGTGATACGTTATACGTTACATGTTATGCGTTATACGTTATACGTTATACGTTATACGTTACGGGTTATACGTTATACGTTATACGTTATACGTTATACGTTATACGTTATACGTTATACGTTATACGTTATACGTTATACGTTATACGTTATACGTTATACGTTATACGTAATACGTTATACGTTATACGTTATACGTTATACATTATACGTTATACGTTATACGTTATACGTTATACGTTATACGTTATACGTTATACGGTATACGTTATACGTTATACGTTATACGTTATACGTTATACGTTATACGATATACGTTATACTTTATACGTTATACGTTATACGTTATACGTTATACGTTATACGTTATACGTTATACGTTATACGTTATACGTTATACGTTATACGTTATACGTTATACGTTATACGTTATACGTTATACGTTATACGTTATACGTTATACGTTATACGTTATACGTTATACGTTATACGTTATACGTTATACGTTATACGTTATACGTTATACGTTATACGTTATACGTTATACGTTATACGTTATACGTTATACGTTATACGTTATACGTGATACGTTATACGATACATGTTATGCGTTATACGTTTTACGTTATTCGTTATACGTTCTTCGTTACACGTTATACGTTATAGGTTGTACGTTACATGATATGCGTTATACGTTATACGTTATACGTTATACGTTACAGGTTATACGTTATACGTTATACGTTAAACGTTATACGTTATACGTTATACGTTATACGTTATACGTTATACGTTATACGTTATACGTCATACGCAATATGTAATGCGTCATACGTTTTACGTTATTCGTTATACGTTATACGTTATACGTTATACGTTATACGTTATACGTTATACGTTATACGTTATACGTTATACGTTATACGTTATACGTTATACGTTATACGTTATACGTTATACGGTATACGTTATACGTTATACGCAATATGTAATGCGTCATACGTTTTACGTTATTCGTTATACGTTATACGTTATACGTTATACGTTATACGTTATACGTTATACGTTATACGTTATACGTTATACGTTATACGTTATACGTTATACGTTATACGTTATACGTTATACGTTATACGTGATACGTTATACGTTACATGTTATGCGTTATACGTTATACGTTATACGTTATACGTTATACGTTACGGGTTATACGTTATACGTTATACGTTATACGTTATACGTTATACGTTATACGTTATACGTTATACGTTATACGTTATACGTTATACGTTATACGTTATACGTTATACGTTATACGTAATACGTTATACGTTATACGTTATACGTTATACATTATACGTTATACGTTATACGTTATACGTTATACGTTATACGTTATACGGTATACGTTATACGTTATACGTTATACGTTATACGTTATACGTTATACGATATACGTTATACTTTATACGTTATACGTTATACGTTATACGTTATACGTTATACGTTATACGTTATACGTTATACGTTATACGTTATACGTTATACGTTATACGTTATACGTTATACGTTATACGTTATACGTTATACGTTATACGTTATACGTTATACGTTATACGTTATACGTTATACGTTATACGTTATACGTTATACGTTATACGTTATACGTTATACGTTATACGTTATACGTTATACGTTATACGTTATACGTGATACGTTATACGATACATGTTATGCGTTATACGTTTTACGTTATTCGTTATACGTTCTTCGTTACACGTTATACGTTATAGGTTGTACGTTACATGATATGCGTTATACGTTATACGTTATACGTTATACGTTACAGGTTATACGTTATACGTTATACGTTATACGTTATACGTTATACGTTATACGTTATACGTTATACGTTATACGTTATACGTTATACGTTATACGTTATACGCAATATGTAATGCGTCATACGTTTTACGTTATTCGTTATACGTTATACGTTATACGTTATACGTTATACATTATACGTTATACGTTATACGTTATACGTTATACGTTATACGTTATACGTTATACGTTATACGTTATACGTTATACGTTATACGTGATACGTTATACGTTACATGTTATGCGTTATACGTTATACGTTATACGTTATACGTTACGGGTTATACGTTATACGTTATACGTTATACGTTATACGTTATACGTTATACGTTATACGTTATACGTTATACGTTATACGTTATACGTTATACGTTATGCGTTATACGTAATACGTTATACGTTATACGTTATACGTTATACGTTATACGTTATACGTTATACGTTACGGGTTATACGTTATACGTTATACGTTATACGTTATACGTTATACGGTATACGTTATACGTTATACGTTATACGTTATACGTTATACGTTATACGTTATACGTTATACGTTATACGTTATACGTTATACGTTATACGTTATACGTTATACGTTATACGTTATACGTTATACGTTATACGTTATACGTTATACGTTATACGTGATACGTTATACGATACATGTTATGCGTTATACGTTTTACGTTATTCGTTATACGTTCTTCGTTACACGTTATACGTTATAGGTTATACGTTATACGTTATACGTTATACGTTACACGTTATACGTTATACGTTATACGTTATACGTTATACGTTATACGTTATACGTTATACGTTATACGTTATACGGTATACGTTATACGTTATACGTTATACGTTATACGTTATACGTTACGCGGTATACGTTATACGTTTTACGTTATTCGTTATACGTTATACGTTATACGTTATACGTTATACGTTATACGTAATATGTAATGCGTCATACGTTTTACGTTATTCGTTATACGTTATACGTTATACGTTATACGTTATACGTTATACGTTATACGTTATACGTTATACGTTATACGTTATACGTTATACGTTATACGTTATACGTTATACGTTATACGTTATACGTTATACGTTATACGTTATACGTGATACGTTATACGTTACATGATATGCGTTATACGTTATACGTTATACGTTATACGTTACAGGTTATACGTTATACGTTATACGTTATACGTTATACGTTATACGTTATACGTTATACGTTATACGTTATACGTTATACGTTATACGTTATACGTTATACGTTATACGTTATACGTTATACGTTATACGTAATATGTAATGCGTCATACGTTTTACGTTATTCGTTATACGATTTTCGTTACAAGTTATAGGATATACGTCATACGTTATAAGTTATACGTCATAAGTTATACGTTATACGTTATTCGTTATACGTTCTTCGTTACACCTTATACGTTATACGTTATACGTTATACGTTATACGTTATACGTTATACGTTATACGTTATACGTTATACGTTATAGGTTATACGTTATGCGTTATACGTTATACGTTATACGTTATAGGTTATACGTTATACGTTATACGTTATTCGTTATACGTTCTTCGTTACACGTTATACGTTATACGTTATGCGTTATACGTTTTACGTTATTCGTTATACGTTATACGTTATACGTTATACGTTATACGTTATACGTTATACGTAATATGTAATGCGTCATACGTTTTACGTTATTCGTTATACGTTATACGTTAAACGTTATACGTTATACGTTATACGTTATCCGTTATACGTTATACGTTATACGTTATACGTTATGCGTTATACGTTATACGTTATACGTTATACGTTATACGTAATATGTAATGCGTCATACGTTTTACGTTATTCGTTATACGTTATACGTTATACGTTATACGTTATACGTTATACGTTATACGTTATACGTTATACGTTATACGTTATACGTTATACGTTATACGTTATACGTTATACGTTATACGTTATACGTTATACGTTTTACGTTATTCGTTATACGTTATACGTTATACGTTATACGATATACGTTATACGTTATCCGTTATACGTTATACGTTATACGTTATACGTTATGCGTTATACGTTATACGTTATACGATATACGTTATACGTTATACGTTATATGGTATACGTGATACATTATACGTTACATGTTATGCGTTATACGTTTTACGTTATTCGTTGTACGTTCTTCGTTACACGTTATACGTTATAGGTTATACGGTACGCGTTATACGTTACACGTTATACGTTATACGTTATACGGTATACGATATACGTTATGCGTTATAAGTTTTACGTTATTCGTTATACGTTATTCGTTATACGTTATACGTTATACGTTATACGTTATACGTTATACGTTATACGTTATACGTTATACGTTATACGTTATACGTTATACGTTATACGTTATACGTTATACGTTATACGTTATACGTTACACGTTATACGTTATACGTTATACGTTATACGTTATACGTTATACGTTATACGTTATACGTTATACGTTATACGTTATACGTTATACGTTATACGTTATACGTTATACGTTATACGTTGTACGTTATACGTTTTACGTTATTCGTGATACGTTATACATTATACGTTATACGTTATACGTTATACGTTATACGTTATACGTTATACGTTATACGTTATACGTTATACGTTATACGTTATACGTTATACGTTATACGTTATACGTTATACGTTATACGTTATACGTTATACGTTATACGTTATACGTTATACGTTGTACGTTATACGTAGTACGTTATACGTTGTACGTTAATCGTTATACGTTGTACGTTATACGTTATACGTTATACGTTATACGTTGTACGTTATACGTTATACGTTATACGTTATACGTTATACGTCATAGGTTATACGTTATACGTTATTCTTTATGCGTTATACGTTATACGACATACGTTATACGTTATACGGTATACGATATACGTTATGCGTTATACGTTTGACGTTATTCGTTATACGTTATACGATTTACGATATACGTGATACGCTATACGATACATGTTATGCGTTATACGTTTTACGTTATTCGTTATACGTTCTTCGTTACACGTTATACGTTATAGGTTATACGTTATACGTTATACGTTATACGTTATACGTTATACGTTATACGTTATACGTTATACGTTATACGTTATACGTTATACGTTATACGTTATACGTTATACGTCATAGGTTATACGTTATACGTTACACGTTATACGTTTTACGTCATACGTTATTCGTTATACGTTATACGTTATACGTTATACGTTATACGTAATACGTTATACGTAATACGTTATACGTTATACGTTATACGTTATACGTTATACGTTATACGTTATACGTTATACGTTATACGTTATACGTTATACGTTATACGTCATAGGTTATACGTTATACGTTACACGTTATACGTTATACGTTATACGTTATACGTTATGCGTTATACGTTATACGTTATACGTTATACGTTATACGTTATACGTTATACGTTATACGTTATACGTTATACGTTATACGTTATACGTTATACGTGATACGTTATACGATACATGTTATGCGTTATACGTTTTACGTTATTCGTTATACGTTCTTCGTTACACGTTATACGTTATAGGTTATACGTTATACGTTATACGTTATACGTTATACGTTATACGTTATACGTTCTTCGTTACACGTTATACGTTATAGGTTATACGTTATACGTTATACGTTATACGTTACACGTTATACGTTATACGTTATACGTTATACGTTATACGTTATACGTTATACGTTATACGTTATACGTTATACGTTATACGTTATACGTTATACGTTATACGTTATACGTTATACGTTATACGTTATACGTTATACGTTATACGTTATACGTTATACGTTATACGTCATAGGTTATACGTTATACGTTACACGTTATACGTTTTACGTTATACGTTATTCGTTATACGTTATACGTTATACGTTATACGTTATACGTAATACGTTATACGTAATACGTTATACGTTATACATTATACGTTATACGTTATACGTTATACGTTATACGTTATACGTTATACGGTATACGTTATACGTTATACGTTATACGTTATACGTTATACGTTACGCGGTATACGTTATACGTTTTACGTTATTCGTTATACGTTATACGTTATACGTTATACGTTATACGTTATACGTAATATGTAATGCGTCATACGTTTTACGTTATTCGTTATACGTTATACGTTATACGTTATACGTTATACGTTATACGTTATACGTTATACGTTATACGTTATACGTTATACGTTATACGTTATACGTTATACGTTATACGTTATACGTTATACGTTATACGTTATACGTTATACGTTATCCGTGATACGTTATACGTTACATGATATGCGTTATACGTTATACGTTATACGTTATACGTTACAGGTTATACGTTATACGTTATACGTTATACGTTATACGTTATACGTTATAC
>NW_027479737.1:0-71538 GCF_051014685.1 Ptiloglossa arizonensis
CAATCCGCGAAATCTCTGTTGCATCTGAAAGCAGAGAATCGCCCGATTACAACGGTGTGTGTAGTTTTCCCCTAGGCCGTTCCAGTTGTTCGTTTCGAGCATCAGAACTGCGAAAATTTTGAGTTTCTCAAGCGTTTCTTACATCCAAACTGCCATATCTCGCGAACAGATTGACCAATCCTCAAAATTTCTGTTGCATCTGAAAGTAGAAACTCGCCCGATTACAACGGTATGCGCACTTTTCCCCTAGGCCGTACCAGTTATTCGTTTCGAGCATCAGAACTGCGAAAATTTTGAGTTTCTCAAGCGTTTCTTACATCCAAACGGCCATATCTCGCGAACGGATCGACCAATCCGCATGATTTCCGTTGCATCTGCAAGTAGAAACTCGCCCGATTACAACGGTATGCGTACTTTTCCCCTAGGCCGTTCTAGTTATTCGTTACGAGCATCAGAACTGCGAAAATTTTGAGTTTCTCAAGCGTTTCTTACATCCAAACTGCCATATCTCGGGAACGGATGACCGATCCGCAAAATTTCTGTTGCATCTGAAAGTAGAAACTCGCCCGATTACAACGGTATGCGTACTTTTCCCCTAGGCCGTTCTAGTTATTCGTTTCGAGCATCAGAACGGAGAAAATTTTGTGTTTCTCAAGCGTTTCTTACCTCCAAATGGCCATATCTCGCGAACGGATTGACCAATCCGTATGATTTCTGTTGCATCTGAAAGTAGAAACTCGCCGATTACAAAGGTATGCGTACTTTTCCCCTAGGCCGTTCTTGTTATTCGTTTCGAGCATCAGAACTGCGCAAATTTTGAGTTTCTCAAGCGTTTCTTACATCCAAACGGCCATATCTCGCGAACGGATTGACCAATCCGCATGATTTCTGTTGCATCTGAAAGTAGAAACTCGCCGATTACAACGGTATGCGTACTTTTCCCCTAGGCCGTTCTAGTTATTCGTTTCGAGCATCAGAACTGCGAAAATTTTGAGTTTCTCAAGCGTTTCTTACTTCCAAACTGCCATATCTCGTGAACGGATTGAACAATCCGCAAAATCTCTGTTGCATCTGAAAGCAGAGACTCGCCCGATTACAACGGTGTGTGTAGTTTTCCCCTAGGCCGTTCTAGTTGTTCGTTTCGAGCATCAGAACTGCGAAAATTTTGAGTTTCTCAAGCGATTCTTACATCCAAACTGCCATATCTCGCGAACGGATCGACCAATCCGCAAAATTTCTGTTGCATTTGCAAGTAGAAACTCGCCCGATTACAACGGTATGCGTACTTTTCCCCTAGGCCGTTCTAGTTATTCGTTTCGAGCATCAGAACTGCGCAAATTTTGAGTTCCTCAAGCGTTTCTTACATACAAACGGCCATATCTCGCGAACGGATTGACCAATCCGCATGATTTCTGTTGCATCTGAAAGTAGAAACTCGCCCGATTACAACGGTATGCGTACTTTTCCCATAGGCCGTTCTAGTTATTCGTTTCGAGCATCAGAACTGCGAAAATTTTGAGTTTCTCAAGCGTTTCTTACCTCCAAACTGCCATATCTCGCGAACGGATTGACCAATCCGCATGATTTCCGTTGCATCTGAAAGTAGAAACTCGCCCGATTACAACGGTATGCGCACTTTTCCCCTAGGCCGTTCTAGTTATTCGTTTCGAGCATCAGAACTGCGAAAATTTTGAGTTTCTCAAGCGTTTCTTACATCCAAACGGCCATATCTCGCGAACGGATTGACCAATCCGCATGATTTCCGTTGCATCTGAAAGTAGAAACTCGCCCGATTACAACGGTATGCGCACTTTTCCCTAGGCGTTCTAGTTATTCGTTTCGAGCATCAGAACTGCGCAAATTTTGAGTTCCTCAAGCGTTTCTTACATACAAACGGCCATATCTCGCGAACGGATTGACCAATCCGCATGATTTCTGTTGCATCTGAAAGTAGAAACTCGCCCGATTACAACGGTATGCGTACTTTTCCATAGGCCGTTCTAGTTATTCGTTTCGAGCATCAGAACTGCGAAAATTTTGAGTTTCTCAAGCGTTTCTTACCTCCAAACTGCCATATCTCGCGAACGGATTGACCAATCCGCATGATTTCCGTTGCATCTGAAAGTAGAAACTCGCCCGATTACAACGGTATGCGCACTTTTCCCCTAGGCCGTTCTAGTTATTCGTTTCGAGCATCAGAACTGCGAAAATTTTGAGTTTCTCAAGCGTTTCTTACATCCAAACGGCCATATCTCGCGAACGGATTGACCAATCCGCATGATTTCCGTTGCATCTGAAAGTAGAAACTCGCCCGATTACAACGGTATGCGCACTTTACCCCTAGGCCGTTCTAGTTATTCGTTTCGAGCATCAGAATTGCGCAAATTTTGAGTTTCTCAAGCGTTTCTTACATCCAAACGGCCATATCTCGCGAACGGATTGACCAATCCGCATGATTTCTGTTGCATCTGAAAGTAGAAACTCGCCCGATTACAACGGTATGCGCACTTTTCCACTATGCAGTTCTAGTTATTCGTTTCGAGCATCAGAACTGCGAAAATTTTGAGTTTCTCAAGCGTTTCTTACATCCAAACGGCCATATCTCGCGAACGGATTGACCAATCCGCATGATTTCCGTTGCATCTGAAAGTAGAAACTCGCCCGATTACAACGGTATGCGCACTTTTCCCCTAGGCCGTTCTAGTTATTCGTTTCGAGCATCAGAACTGCGCAAATTTTGAGTTTCTCAAGCGTTTCTTACATCCAAACGGCCATATCTCGCGAACGGATTGACCAATCCGCATGATTTCTGTTGCATCTGAAAGTAGAAACTCGCCCGATTACAACGGTATGCGCACTTTTCCCCTAGGCCGTTCTAGTTATTCGTTTCGAGCATCAGAATTGCGCAAATTTTGAGTTTCTCAAGCGTTTCTTACATCCAAACGGCCATATCTCGCGAACGGATTGACCAATCCGCATGATTTCTGTTGCATCTGAAAGTAGAAACTCGCCCGATTACAACGGTATGCATACTTTTCCCCTAGGCCGTTCTAGTTATTCGTTTCGAGCATCAGAACTGCGAAAATTTTGAGTTTCTCAAGCGTTTCTTACCTCCAAACTGCCATATCTCGTGAACGGATTGAACAATCCGCGAAATCTCTGTTGCATCTGAAAGCAGAGAATCGCCCGATTACAACGGTGTGTGTAGTTTTCCCCTAGGCCGTTCCAGTTGTTCGTTTCGAGCATCAGAACTGCGAAAATTTTGTTTCTCAAGCGTTTCTTACATCCAAACTGCCATATCTCGCGAACAGATTGACCAATCCTCAAAATTTCTGTTGCATCTGAAAGTAGAAACTCGCCCGATTACAACGGTATGCGCACTTTTCCCCTAGGCCGTTCCAGTTATTCGTTTCGAGCATCAGAACTGCGAAAATTTTGAGTTTCTCAAGCGTTTCTTACATCCAAACGGCCATATCTCGCGAACGGATCGACCAATCCGCATGATTTCCGTTGCATCTGCAAGTAGAAACTCGCCCGATTACAACGGTATGCGTACTTTTCCCCTAGGCCGTTCTAGTTATTCGTTACGAGCATCAGAACTGCGAAAATTTTGAGTTTCTCAAGCGTTTCTTACATCCAAACTGCCATATCTCGGGAACGGATTGACCGATCCGCAAAATTTCTGTTGCATCTGAAAGTAGAAACTCGCCCGATTACAACGGTATGCGTACTTTTCCCCTAGGCCGTTCTAGTTATTCGTTTCGAGCATCAGAACGGAGAAAATTTTGTGTTTCTCAAGCGTTTCTTTCCTCCAAATGGCCATATCTCGCGAACGGATTGACCAATCCGTATGATTTCTGTTGCATCTGAAAGTAGAAACTCGCCCGATTACAAAGGTATGCGTACTTTTCCCCTAGGCCGATCTTGTTATTCGTTTCGAGCATCAGAACTGCGCAAATTTTGAGTTTCTCAAGCGTTTCTTACATCCAAACGGCCATATCTCGCGAACGGATTGACCAATCCGCATGATTTCTGTTGCATCTGAAAGTAGAAACTCGCCCGATTACAACGGTATGCGTACTTTTCCCCTAGGCCGTTCTAGTTATTCGTTTCGAGCATCAGAACTGCGAAAATTTTGAGTTTCTCAAGCGTTTCTTACTTCCAAACTGCCATATCTCGTGAACGGATTGAACAATCCGCAAAATCTCTGTTGCATCTGAAAGCAGAGACTCGCCCGATTACAACGGTGTGTGTAGTTTTCCCCTAGGCCGTTCTAGTTGTTCGTTTCGAGCATCAGAACTGCGAAAATTTTGAGTTTCTCAAGCGATTCTTACATCCAAACTGCCATATCTCGCGAACGGATCGACCAATCCGCAAAATTTCTGTTGCATTTGCAAGTAGAAACTCGCCCGATTACAACGGTATGCGTACTTTTCCCCTAGGCCGTTCTAGTTATTCGTTTCGAGCATCAGAACTGCGCAAATTTTGAGTTCCTCAAGCGTTTCTTACATACAAACGGCCATATCTCGCGAACGGATTGACCAATCCGCATGATTTCTGTTGCATCTGAAAGTAGAAACTCGCCCGATTACAACGGTATGCGTACTTTTCCCATAGGCCGTTCTAGTTATTCGTTTCGAGCATCAGAACTGCGAAAATTTTGAGTTTCTCAAGCGTTTCTTACCTCCAAACTGCCATATCTCGCGAACGGATTGACCAATCCGCATGATTTCCGTTGCATCTGAAAGTAGAAACTCGCCCGATTACAACGGTATGCGCACTTTTCCCCTAGGCCGTTCTAGTTATTCGTTTCGAGCATCAGAACTGCGAAAATTTTGAGTTTCTCAAGCGTTTCTTACATCCAAACGGCCATATCTCGCGAACGGATTGACCAATCCGCATGATTTCCGTTGCATCTGAAAGTAGAAACTCGCCCGATTACAACGGTATGCGCACTTTACCCCTAGGCCGTTCTAGTTATTCGTTTCGAGCATCAGAATTGCGCAAATTTTGAGTTTCTCAAGCGTTTCTTACATCCAAACGGCCATATCTCGCGAACGGATTGACCAATCCGCATGATTTCTGTTGCATCTGAAAGTAGAAACTCGCCCGATTACAACGGTATGCGCACTTTTCCACTAGGCAGTTCTAGTTATTCGTTTCGAGCATCAGAACTGCGAAAATTTTGAGTTTCTCAAGCGTTTCTTACATCCAAACGGCCATATCTCGCGAACGGATTGACCAATCCGCATGATTTCCGTTGCATCTGAAAGTAGAAACTCGCCCGATTACAACGGTATGCGCACTTTTCCCCTAGGCCGTTCTAGTTATTCGTTTCGAGCATCAGAACTGCGCAAATTTTGAGTTTCTCAAGCGTTTCTTACATCCAAACGGCCATATCTCGCGAACGGATTGACCAATCCGCATGATTTCTGTTGCATCTGAAAGTAGAAACTCGCCCGATTACAACGGTATGCGCACTTTTCCCCTAGGCCGTTCTAGTTATTCGTTTCGAGCATCAGAATTGCGCAAATTTTGAGTTTCTCAAGCGTTTCTTACATCCAAACGGCCATATCTCGCGAACGGATTGACCAATCCGCATGATTTCTGTTGCATCTGAAAGTAGAAACTCGCCCGATTACAACGGTATGCATACTTTTCCCCTAGGCCGTTCCAGTTGTTCGTTTCGAGCATCAGAACTGCGAAAATTTTGAGTTTCTCAAGCGTTTCTTACATCCAAACTGCCATATCTCGCGAACAGATTGACCAATCCTCAAAATTTCTGTTGCATCTGAAAGTAGAAACTCGCCCGATTACAACGGTATGCGCACTTTTCCCCTAGGCCGTTCCAGTTATTCGTTTCGAGCATCAGAACTGCGAAAATTTTGAGTTTCTCAAGCGTTTCTTACATCCAAACGGCCATATCTCGCGAACGGATCGACCAATCCGCATGATTTCCGTTGCATCTGCAAGTAGAAACTCGCCCGATTACAACGGTATGCGTACTTTTCCCCTAGGCCGTTCTAGTTATTCGTTACGAGCATCAGAACTGCGAAAATTTTGAGTTTCTCAAGCGTTTCTTACATCCAAACTGCCATATCTCGGGAACGGATTGACCGATCCGCAAAATTTCTGTTGCATCTGAAAGTAGAAACTCGCCCGATTACAACGGTATGCGTACTTTTCCCCTAGGCCGTTCTAGTTATTCGTTTCGAGCATCAGAACGGAGAAAATTTTGTGTTTCTCAAGGGTTTCTTACCTCCAAATGGCCATATCTCGCGAACGGATTGACCAATCCGTATGATTTCTGTTGCATCTGAAAGTAGAAACTCGCCCGATTACAACGGTATGCGTACTTTTCCCCTAGGCCGTTCTTGTTATTCGTTTCGAGCATCAGAACTGCGCAAATTTTGAGTTTCTCAAGCGTTTCTTACATCCAAACGGCCATATCTCGCGAACGGATTGACCAATCCGCATGATTTCTGTTGCATCTGAAAGTAGAAACTCGCCCGATTAAAACGGTATGCGTACTTTTCCCTAGGCCGTTCTAGTTATTCGTTTCGAGCATCAGAACTGCGAAAATTTTGAGTTTCTCAAGCGTTTCTTACTTCCAAACTGCCGTATCTCGTGAACGGATTGAACAATCCGCAAAATCTCTGTTGCATCTGAAAGCAGAGACTCGCCCGATTACAACGGTGTGTGTAGTTTTCCCCTAGGCCGTTCTAGTTGTTCGTTTCGAGCATCAGAACTGCGAAAATTTTGAGTTTCTCAAGCGATTCTTACATCCAAATGCCATATCTGCCATATCTCGCGGATCGACCAATCCGCAAAATTTCGGTTGCATTTGCAAGTAGAAACTCGCCCGATTACAACGGTATGCGTACTTTTCCCCTAGGCCGTTCTAGTTATTCGTTTCGAGCCTCAGAACTGCGAAAATTTTGAGTTTCTCAAGCGTTTCTTACCTCCAAACTGCCATATCTCGCGAACGGATTGAACAATCCGCAAAATTTCTGTTGCATCTAAAAGTAGAGACTCGCCCGATTACAACGGTATGTGTAGTTTTCCCTAGGCCGTTCTAGTTATTCGTTTCGAGCATCAGAACTGCGAAAATTTTGAGTTTCTCAAGCGTATCTTACATCCAAACTGCCATATCTCGCGAACAGATTGACCAATCCGCAAAATTTCTGTTGCATCTGAAAGTAAGAACTCGCCCGATTACAACGGTATGCGCACTTTTCCCCTAGGCCGTTCCAGTTATTCGTTTCGAGCATCAGAACTGCGAAAATTTTGAGTTTCTCAAGCGTTTCTTACATCCAAACGGCCATATCTCGCGAACGGATTGACCAATCCGCATGATTTCCGTTGCATCTGAAAGTAGAAACTCGCCCGATTACAACGGTATGCGCACTTTTCCACTAGGCAGTTCTAGTTATTCGTTTCGAGCATCAGAACTGCGAAAATTTTGAGTTTCTCAAGCGTTTCTTACATCCAAACGGCCATATCTCGCGAACGGATTGACCAATCCGCATGATTTCCGTTGCATCTGAAAGTAGAAACTCGCCCGATTACAACGGTATGCGCACTTTTCCCCTAGGCCGTTCTAGTTATTCGTTTCGAGCATCAGAACTGCGCAAATTTTGAGTTTCTCAAGCGTTTCTTACATCCAAACGGCCATATCTCGCGAACGGATTGACCAATCCGCATGATTTCTGTTGCATCTGAAAGTAGAAACTCGCCCGATTACAACGGTATGCGTACTTTTCCCCTAGGCCGTCCTAGTTATTCGTTTCGAGCATCAGAACTGCGAAAATTTTGAGTTTCTCAAGCGTTTCTTACATCAAAACGGCCATATCTCGCGAACGGATTCTCCAATCCGCATGATTTCCGTTGCATGTGAAAGTAGAAACTCGCCCGATTACAACGGTATGCGCACTTTTCCCCTAGGCCGTTCTAGTTATTCGTTTCGAGCATCAGAACTGCGCAAATTTTTAGTTTCTCAAGCGTTTCTTACCTCCAAACTGCCATATCTCGTGAACCGATTGAACAATCCGCAAAATCTCTGTTGCATCTGAAAGTAGAAACTCGCCCGATTACAACGGTATGCGCACTTTTCCCCTAGGCCGTTCTAGTTATTCGTTTCGAGCATCAGAACTGCGAAAATTTTGAGTTTCTCAAGCGTTTCTTACCTCCAAACTGCCATATCTCGCGAACGGATTGACCAATCCGGAAAATTTCAGTTGCATCTGAAAGTAGGGACTCGCCCGATTACAACGGTATGTGTAGCTTTCCCCTGGGCCGTTCCAGTTATTCGTTTCGAGCATCAGAACTGCGAAAATTTTGAATTTCTCAAGCGTTTCTTACATCCAAACTGCCATATCTCGCGAACGGATCGACCAATCCGCAAAATTTCTGTTGCATCTGCAAGTAGAAACTCGCCCGATTACAACGGTATGCATACTTTTCCCCTAGGCCGTTCTAGTTATTCGTTACGAGCATCAGAACTGCGAAAATTTTGAGTTTCTCAAGCGTTTCTTACATCCAAACTGCCATATCTCGGGAACGGATTGACAGATCCGCAAAATTTCTGTTGCATCTGAAAGTAGAAACTCGCCCGACTACAACGGTATGCGTACTTTTCCCCTAGGCCGTTCTAGTTATTCGTTTCGAGCATCAGAACGGAGAAAATTTTGTGTTTCTCAAGCGTTTCTTACATCCAAATGGCCATATCTCGCGAACGGATTGACGAATCCGCATGATTTCTGTTGCATCTGAAAGTAGAAACTCGCCCGATTACAACGGTATGCGCACTTTTCCACTAGGCAGTTCTAGTTATTCGTTTCGAGCATCAGAACTGCGAAAATTTTGAGTTTCTCAAGCGTTTCTTACATCCGAACGGCCATATCTCGCGAACGGATTGACCAATCCGCATGATTTCCGTTGCATCTGAAAGTAGAAACTCGCCCGATTACAACGGTATGCGCACTTTTCCCCTAGGCCGTTCTTGTTATTCGTTTCGAGCATCAGAACTGCGCAAATTTTGAGTTTCTCAAGCGTTTCTTACATCCAAACGGCCATATCTCGCGAACGGATTGACCAATCCGCATGATTTCTGTTGCATCTGAAAGTAGAAACTCGCCCGATTACAACGGTATGCGTACTTTTCCCCTAGGCCGTTCTAGTTATTCGTTTCGAGCATCAGAACTGCGAAAATTTTGAGTTTCTCAAGCGTTTCTTACCTCCAAACTGCCATATCTCGTGAACGGATTGAACAATCCGCAAAATCTCTGTTGCATCTGAAAGCAGAGACTCGCCCGATTATAACGGTGTGTGTAGTTTTCCCCTAGGCCGTTCTAGTTATTCGTTTCGAGCATCAGAACTGCGAAAATTTTGAGTTTCTCAAGCGATTCTTACTTCCAAACTGCCATATCTCGCGAACGGATCGACCAATCCGCAAAATTTCTGTTGCATTTGCAAGTAGAAACTCGCCCGATTACAACGGTATGCGTACTTTTCCCCTAGGCCGTTCTAGTTATTCGTTTCGAGCATCAGAACTGCGAAAATTTTAAGTTTCTCAAGCGTTTCTTACCTCCAAACTGCCATATCTCGCGAACGGATTGACCAATCCGCAAAATTTCTGTTGCATCTATAAGTAGAGACTCGCCCGATTACAACGGTATGTGTAGTTTTCCCCTAGGCCGTTCCAGTTATTCGTTTCGAGCATCAGAACTGCGTAAATTTTGAGTTTCTCAAGCGTTTCTTACATCCAAACTGCCATATCTCGCGAACAGATTGACCAATCCGCAAAATTTCTGTTGCATCTGAAAGTACAAACTCGCCCGATTACAACGGTATGCGCACTTTTCCCCTAGGCCGTTCCAGTTATTCGTTTCGAGCATCAGAACTGCGAAAATTTTGAGTTTCTCAAGCGTTTCTTACCTCCAAACTGCCATATCTCGCGAACGGATTTACCAATCCGGAAAATTTCAGTTGCATCTGAAAGTAGGGACTCGCCCGATTACAACGGTATGTGTAGTTTTCCCCTGGGCCGTTCCAGTTATTCGTTTCGAGCATCAGAACTGCGAAAATTTTGAATTTCTCAAGCGTTTCTTACATCCAAACTGCCATATCTCGCGAACGGATCGACCAATCCGCAAAATTTCTGTTGCATCTGCAAGTAGAAACTCGCCCGATTACAACGGTATGCATACTTTTCCCCTAGGCCGTTCTAGTTATTCGTTACGAGCATCAGAACTGCGAAAATTTTGAGTTTCTCAAGCGTTTCTTACATCCAAACTGCCATATCTCGGGAACGGATTGACAGATCCGCAAAATTTCTGTTGCATCTGAAAGTAGAAACTCGCCCGACTACAACGGTATGCGTACTTTTCCCCTAGGCCGTTCTAGTTATTCGTTTCGAGCATCAGAACGGAGAAAATTTTGTGTTTCTCAAGCGTTTCTTACCTCCAAATGGCCATATCTCGCGAACGGATTGACCAATCCGCATGATTTCTGTTGCATCTGAAAGTAGAAACTCGCCCGATTACAACGGAATGCGCACTTTTCCACTAGGCAGTTCTAGTTATTCGTTTCGAGCATCAGAACTGCGAAAATTTTGAGTTTCTCAAGCGTTTCTTACATCCGAACGGCCATATCTCGCGAACGG
This sequence comes from Ptiloglossa arizonensis, assembly GCF_051014685.1. NCBI lineage: Eukaryota > Metazoa > Arthropoda > Insecta > Hymenoptera > Colletidae > Ptiloglossa > Ptiloglossa arizonensis. Next base: position 10,664 of record NW_027479737.1, read on the forward strand.
ATTGACCAATCCGCATGATTTCCGTTGCATCTGAAAGTAGAAACTCGCCCGATTACAACGGTATGCGCACTATTCCCCTAGGCCGTTCTTGTTATTCGTTTCGAGCATCAGAACTGCGCAAATTTTTGAGTTTCTCAAGCGTTTCTTACCTCCAAACTGCCATATCTCGTGAACGGATTGAACAATCCGCAAAATCTCTGTTGCATCTGAAAGCAGAGACTCGCCCGATTACAACGGTGTGTGTAGTTTTCCCCTGGGCCGTTCTAGTTATTCGTTTCGAGCATCAGAACTGCGAAAATTTGAGTTTCTCAAGCGATTCTTACTTCCAAACTGCCATATCTCGCGAACGGATCGACCAATCCGCAAAATTTCTGTTGCATTTGCAAGTAGAAACTCGCCCGATTACAACGGTATGCGTACTTTTCCCCTAGGCCGTTCTAGTTATTCGTTTCGAGCATCAGAACTGCGAAAATTTTGAGTTTCTCAAGCGTTTCTTACCTCCAAACTGCCATATCTCGCGAACGGATTGACCAATCCGCAAAATTTCTGTTGCATCTATAAGTAGAGACTCGCCCGATTACAACGGTATGTGTAGTTTTCCCCTAGGCCGTTCCAGTTATTCGTTTCGAGCATCAGAACTGCGTAAATTTTGAGTTTCTCAAGCGTTTTCTTACATCCAAACTGCCATATCTCGCGAACAGATTGACCAATCCGCAAAATTTCTGTTGCATCTGAAAGTGCAAACTCGCCCGATTACAACGGTATGCGCACTTTTCCCCTAGGCCGTTCCAGTTATTCGTTTCGAGCATCAGAACTGCGAAAATTTTGAGTTTCTCAAGCGTTTCTTACATCCAAACGGCCATATCTCGCGAACGGATTGACCAATCCGCATGATTTCCGTTGCATCTGAAAGTAGAAACTCGCCCGATTACAACGGTATGCGCACTTTTCCCCTAGGCCGTTCTTGTTATTCGTTTCGAGCATCGAACTGCGCAAATTTTGAGTTTCTCAAGCGTTTCTTACCTCCAAACTGCCATATCTCGTGAACGGATTGAACAATCGCAAAATCTCTGTTGCATCTGAAAGCAGAGACTCGCCCGATTACAACGGTGTGTGTAGTTTTCCCCTAGGCCGTTCTAGTTATTCGTTTCGAGCATCAGAACTGCGAAAATTTTGAGTTTCTCAAGCGATTCTTACTTCCAAACTGCCATATCTCGCGAACGGATCGACCAATCCGCAAAATTTCTGTTGCATTTGCAAGTAGAAACTCGCCCGATTACAACGGTATGCGTACTTTTCCCCTAGGCCGTTCTAGTTATTCGTTTCGAGCATCAGAACTGCGAAAATTTTGAGTTTCTCAAGCGTTTCTTACCTCCAAACTGCCATATCTCGCGAACGGATTGACCAATCCGCAAAATTTCTGTTGCATCTATAAGTAGAGACTCGCCCGATTACAACGGTATGTGTAGTTTTCCCCTAGGCCGTTCCAGTTATTCGTTTCGAGCATCAGAACTGCGTAAATTTTGAGTTTCTCAAGCGTTTCTTACATCAAACTGCCATATCTCGCGAACAGATTGACCAATCCGCAAAATTTCTGTTGCATCTGAAAGTACAAACTCGCCCGATTACAACGGTATGCGCTCTTTTCCCTAGGCCGTTCCAGTTATTCGTTTCGAGCATCAGAACTGCGAAAATTTGAGTTTCTCAAGCGTTTCTTACATCCAAACGGCCATATCTCGCGAACGGATTGACCAATCCGCATGATTTCCGTTGCATCTGAAAGTAGAAAACTCGCCCGATTACAACGGTATGCGCACTTTTCCACTAGGCAGTTCTAGTTATTCGTTTCGAGCATCAGAACTGCGAAAATTTTGAGTTTCTCAAGCGTTTCTTACATCCAAACGGCCATATCTCGCGAACGGATTGACCAATCCGCATGATTTCCGTTGCATCTGAAAGTAGAAACTCGCCCGATTACAACGGTATGCGCACTTTTCCCCTAGGCCGTTCTAGTTATTCGTTTCGAGCATCGGAACTGCGCAAATTTTGAGTTTCTCAAGCGTTTCTTACATCCAAACGGCCATATCTCGCGAACGGATTGACCAATCCGCATGATTTCTGTTGCATCTGAAAGTAGAAACTCGCCCGATTACAACGGTATGCGTACTTTTCCCATAGGCCGTTCTAGTTATTCGTTTCGAGCATCAGAACTGCGAAAATTTTGAGTTTCTCAAGCTTTTCTTACCTCCAAACTGCCATATCTCGCGAACGGATTGACCAATCCGGAAAATTTCAGTTGCATCTGAAAGTAGGGACTCGCCCGATTACAACGGTATGTGTAGTTTTCCCCTGGGCCGTTCCAGTTATTCGTTTCGAGCATCAGAACTGCGAAAATTTTGAATTTCTCAAGCGTTTCTTACATCCAAACTGCCATATCTCGCGAACGGATCGACCAATCCGCAAAATTTCTGTTGCATCTGCAAGTAGAAACTCGCCCGATTACAACGGTATGCATACTTTTCCCCTAGGCCGTTCTAGTTATTCGTTACGAGCATCAGAACTGCGAAAATTTTGAGTTTCTCAAGCGTTTCTTACATCCAAACTGCCATATCTCGGGAACGGATTGACCGATCCGCAAAATTTCTGTTGCATCTGAAAGTAGAAACTCGCCCGACTACAACGGTATGCGTACTTTTCCCTAGGCCGTTCTAGTTATTCGTTTCGAGCATCAGAACGGAGAAAATTTTGTGTTTCTCAAGCGTTTCTTACCTCCAAATGGCCATATCTCGCGAACGGATTGACCAATCCGCATGATTTCTGTTGCATCTGAAAGTAGAAACTCGCCCGATTACAACGGTATGCGCACTTTTCCACTAGGCAGTTCTAGTTATTCGTTTCGAGCATCAGAACTGCGAAAATTTTGAGTTTCTCAAGCGTTTCTTACATCCAAACGGCCATATCTCGCGAACGGATTGACCAATCCGCATGATTTCCGTTGCATCTGAAAGTAGATACTCGCCCGATTACAACGGTATGCGCACTTTTCCCCTAGGCCGTTCTAGTTATTCGTTTCGAGCATCAGAACTGCGAAAATTTTGAGTTTCTCAAGCGATTCTTACTTCCAAACTGCCATATCTCGCGAACGGATCGACCAATCCGCAAAATTTCTGTTGCATTTGCAAGTAGAAACTCGCCCGATTACAACGGTATGCGTACTTTTCCCCTAGGCCGTTCTAGTTATTCGTTTCGAGCATCAGAACTGCGAAAATTTTGAGTTTCTCAAGCGTTTCTTACCTCCAAACTGCCATATCTCGCGAACGGATTGACCAATCCGCAAAATTTCTGTTGCATCTATAAGTAGAGACTCGCCCGATTACAACGGTATGTGTAGTTTTCCCCTAGGCCGTTCCAGTTATTCGTTTCGAGCATCAGAACTGCGTAAATTTTGAGTTTCTCAAGCGTTTCTTACATCCAAACTGCCATATCCCGCGAACAGATTGACCAATCCGCAAAATTTCTGTTGCATCTGAAAGTACAAACTCGCCCGATTACAACGGTATGCGCTCTTTTCCCTAGGCCGTTCCAGTTATTCGTTTCGAGCATCAGAACTGCGAAAATTTTGAGTTTCTCAAGCGTTTCTTACATCCAAACGGCCATATCTCGCGAACGGATTGACCAATCCGCATGATTTCCGTTGCATCTGAAAGTAGAAATCGCCCGATTACAACGGTATGCGCACTTTTCCACTAGGCAGTTCTAGTTATTCGTTTCGAGCATCAGAACTGCGAAAATTTTGAGTTTCTCAAGCGTTTCTTACATCCAAACGGCCATATCTCGCGAACGGATTGACCAATCCGCATGATTTCCGTTGCATCTGAAAGTAGAAACTCGCCCGATTACAACGGTATGCGCACTTTTCCCCTAGGCCGTTCTAGTTATTCGTTTCGAGCATCGGAACTGCGCAAATTTTGAGTTTCTCAAGCGTTTCTTACATCCAAACGGCCATATCTCGCGAACGGATTGACCAATCCGCATGATTTCTGTTGCATCTGAAAGTAGAAACTCGCCCGATTACAACGGTATGCGTACTTTTCCCATAGGCCGTTCTAGTTATTCGTTTCGAGCATCAGAACTGCGAAAATTTTGAGTTTCTCAAGCGTTTCTTACCTCCAAACTGCCATATCTCGCGAACGGATTGACCAATCCGGAAAATTTCAGTTGCATCTGAAAGTAGGGACTCGCCCGATTACAACGGTATGTGTAGTTTTCCCCTGGGCCGTTCCAGTTATTCGTTTCGAGCATCAGAACTGCGAAAATTTTGAATTTCTCAAGCGTTTCTTACATCCAAACTGCCATATCTCGCGAACGGATCGACCAATCCGCAAAATTTCTGTTGCATCTGCAAGTAGAAACTCGCCCGATTACAACGGTATGCATACTTTTCCCCTAGGCCGTTCTAGTTATTCGTTACGAGCATCAGAACTGCGAAAATTTTGAGTTTCTCAAGCGTTTCTTACATCCAAACTGCCATATCTCGGGAACGGATTGACCGATCCGCAAAATTTCTGTTGCATCTGAAAGTAGAAACTCGCCCGACTACAACGGTATGCGTACTTTTCCCCTAGGCCGTTCCAGTTATTCGTTTCGAGCATCAGAACGGAGAAAATTTTGTGTTTCTCAAGCGTTTCTTACCTCCAAATGGCCATATCTCGCGAACGGATTGACCAATCCGCATGATTTCTGTTGCATCTGAAAGTAGAAACTCGCCCGATTACAACGGTATGCGCACTTTTCCACTAGGCAGTTCTAGTTATTCGTTTCGAGCATCAGAACTGCGAAAATTTTGAGTTTCTCAAGCGTTTCTTACATCCAAACGGCCATATCTCGCGAACGGATTGACCAATCCGCATGATTTCCGTTGCATCTGAAAGTAGATACTCGCCCGATTACAACGGTATGCGCACTTTTCCCCTAGGCCGTTCTAGTTATTCGTTTCGAGCATCAGAACTGCGAAAATTTTGAGTTTCTCAAGCGTTTCTTACATCCAAACGGCCATATCTCGCGAACGGATTGACCAATCCGCATGATTTCTGTTGCATCTGAAAGTAGAAACTCGCCCGATTACAACGGTATGTGTACTTTTCCCCTAGGCCGTCCTAGTTATTCGTTTCGAGCATCAGAACTGCGAAAATTTTGAGTTTCTCAAGCGTTTCTTACATCCAAACGGCCATATCTCGCGAACGGATTGACCAATCCGCATGATTTCCATTGCATCTGAAAGTAGAAACTCGCCCGATTACAACGGTATGCGCACTTTTCCCCTAGGCCGTTCTAGTTATTCGTTTCGAGCATCAGAACTGCGAAAATTTTGAGTTTCTCAAGCGTTTCTTACCTCCAAACTGCCATATCTCGTGAACGGATTGAACAATCCGCAAAATCTCTGTTGCATCTGAAAGCAGAGACTCGCCCGATAACAACGGTGTGTGTAGTTTTCCCCTAGGCCGTTCTAGTTATTCGTTTCGAGCATCAGAACTGCGAAAATTTTGAGTTTCTCAAGCGATTCTTACTTCCAAACTGCCATATCTCGCGAACGGATCGACCAATCCGCAAAATTTCTGTTGCATTTGCAAGTAGAAACTCGCCCGATTACAACGGTATGCGTACTTTTCCCCTAGGCCGTTCTAGTTATTCGTTTCGAGCATCAGAACTGCGAAAATTTTGAGTTTCTCAAGCGTTTCTTACCTCCAAACTGCCATATCTCGCGAACGGATTGACCAATCCGCAAAATTTCTGTTGCATCTATAAGTAGAGACTCGCCCGATTACAACGGTATGTGTAGTTTTCCCCTAGGCCGTTCCAGTTATTCGTTTCGAGCATCAGAACTGCGTAAATTTTGAGTTTCTCAAGCGTTTCTTACATCCAAACTGCCATATCTCGCGAACAGATTGACCAATCCGCAAAATTTCTGTTGCATCTGAAAGTACAAACTCGCCCGATTACAACGGTATGCGCACTTTTCCCCTAGGCCGTTCCAGTTATACGTTTCGAGCATCAGAACTGCGAAAATTTTGAGTTTCTCAAGCGTTTCTTACATCCAAACGGCCATATCTCGCGAACGGATTGACCAATCTGCATGATTTCCGTTGCATCTGAAAGTAGAAACTCGCCCGATTACAACGGTATGCGCACTTTTCCACTAAGCAGTTCTAGTTATTCGTTTCGAGCATCAGAAATGCGAAAATTTTGAGTTTCTCAAGCGTTTCTTACATCCAAACGGCCATATCTCGCGAACGGATTGACCAATCCGCATGATTTCCGTTGCATCTGAAAGTAGAAACTCGCCCGATTACAACAGTATGCGCACTTTTCCCCTAGGCCGTTCTACTTATTCGTTACGAGCATCAGAACTGCGAAAATTTTGAGTTTCTCAAGCGTTTCTTACATCCAAACTGCCATATCTCGGGAACGGATTGACCGATCCGCAAAATTTCTGTTGCATCTATAAGTAGAGACTCGCCCGATTACAACGGTATGCGTACTTTTCCCCTAGGCCGTTCTAGTTATTCGTTTCGAGCATCAGAACTGCGAAAATTTTGAGTTTCTCAAGCGTTTCTTACCTCCAAACTGCCATATCTCGCGAACGGATTGACCAATCCGCAAAATTTCTGTTGCATCTGAAAGTAGAAACTCGCCCGATTACAACGGTATGCGTACTTTTCCCCTAGGCCGTCCTAGTTATTCGTTTCGAGCATCAGAACTGCGAAAATTTTGTGTTTCTCAAGCGTTTCTTACATCCAAACTGCCATATCTCGTGAACGGATTGAACAATCCGCAAAATCTCTGTTGCATCTGAAAGCAGAGACTCGCCCGATTACAACGGTGTGTGTAGTTTTCCCCTACCCCTAGGCCGTTCTAGTTGTTCGTTTCGAGCATCAGAACTGCGAAAATTTTGAGTTTCTCAAGCGATTCTTACATCCAAACTGCCATATCTCGCGAACGGATCGACCAATCCGCAAAATTTCTGTTGCATTTGCAAGTAGAAACTCGCCCGATTACAACGGTATGCGCACTTTTCCACTAGCAGTTCTAGTTATTCGTTTCGGGCATCAGAACTGCGCAAATTTTGAGTTTCTCAAGCGTTTCTTACATCCAAACGCCATATCTCGCGAACGGATTGACCAATCCGCATGATTTCTGTTGCATCTGAAAGTAGAAACTCGCCCGATTACAACGGTATGCGTACTTTTCCCATAGGCCGTTCTAGTTATTCGTTTCGAGCATCAGAACTGCGAAAATTTTGAGTTTCTCAAGCGTTTCTTACCTCCAAACTGCCATATCTCGCGAACGGATTGACCAATCCGGAAAATTTCAGTTGCATCTGAAAGTAGGGACTCGCCCGATTACAACGGTATGTGTAGTTTTCCCCTGGGCCGTTCCAGTTATTCGTTTCGAGCATCAGAACTGCGAAAATTTTGAATTTCTCAAGCGTTTCTTACATCCAAACTGCCATATCTCGCGAACGGATCGACCAATCCGCAAAATTTCTGTTGCATCTGCAAGTAGAAACTCGCCCGATTACAACGGTATGCGTACTTTTCCCCTAGGCCGTTCTAGTTATTCGTTACGAGCATCAGAACTGCGAAATTTTGAGTTTCTCAAGCGTTTCTTACATCCAAACTGCCATATCTCGGGAACGGATTGACCGATCCGCAAAATTTCTGTTGCATCTGAAAGTAGAAACTCGCCCGATTACAACGGTATGCGTACTTTTCCTAGGCCGTTCTAGTTATTCGTTTCGAGCATCAGAACGGAGAAAATTTTGTGTTTCTCAAGCGTTTCTTACCTCCAAATGGCCATATCTCGCGACGGATTGACCAATCCGCATGATTTCTGTTGCATCTGAAAGTAGAAACTCGCCCGATTACAACGGAATGCGCACTTTTCCACTAGGCAGTTCTAGTTATTCGTTTCGAGCATCAGAACTGCGAAAATTTTGAGTTTCTCAAGCGTTTCTTACATCCAAACGGCCATATCTCGCGAACGGATTGACCAATCCGCATGATTTCCGTTGCATCTGAAAGTAGAAACTCGCCCGATTACAACGGTGTGCGCACTTTTCCCCTAGGCCGTTCTTGTTATTCGTTTCGAGCATCAGAACTGCGCAAATTTTGAGTTTCTCAAGCGTTTCTTACATCCAAACGGCCATATCTCGCGAACGGATTGACCAATCCGCATGATTTCTGTTGCATCTGAAAGTAGAAACTCGCCCGATTACAACGGTATGCGTACTTTTCCCCTAGGCCGTTCTAGTTATTCGTTTCGAGCATCAGAACTGCGAAAATTTTGAGTTTCTCAAGCGTTTCTTACATCCAAACGGCCATATCTCGCGAACGGATTGACCAATCCGCATGATTTCCGTTGCATCTGAAAGTAGAAACTCGCCCGACTACAACGGTATGCGTACTTTTCCCCTAGGCCGTTCTAGTTATTCGTTTCGAGCATCAGAACGGAGAAAATTTTGTGTTTCTCAAGCGTTTCTTACCTCCAAATGGCCATATCTCGCGAAGGATTGACCAATCCGCATGATTTCTGTTGCATCTGAAAGTAGAAACTCGCCGATTACAACGGTATGCGCACTTTTCCACTAGGCAGTTCTAGTTATTCGTTTCGAGCATCAGAACTGCGAAAATTTTGAGTTTCTCAAGCGTTTCTTACATTCAAACGGCCATATCTCGCGAACGGATTGACCAATCCGCATGATTTCCGTTGCATCTGAAAGTAGAAACTCGCCCGATTACAACGGTATGCGCACTTTTCCCCTAGGCCGTTCTAGTTATTCGTTTCGAGCATCAGAACTGCGAAAATTTTGAGTTTCTCAAGCGTTTCTTACCTCCAAACTGCCATATCTCGTGAACGGATTGAACAATCCGCAAAATCTCTGTTGCATCTGAAAGCAGAGACTCGCCCGATAACAACGGTGTGTGTAGTTTTCCCCTAGGCCGTTCTAGTTATTCGTTTCGAGCATCAGAACTGCGAAAATTTTGAGTTTCTCAAGCGATTCTTACTTCCAAACTGCCATATCTCGCGAACGGATCGACCAATCCGCAAAATTTCTGTTGCATTTGCAAGTAGAAACTCGCCCGATTACAACGGTATGCGTACTTTTCCCCTAGGCCGTTCTAGTTATTCGTTTCGAGCATCAGAACTGCGAAAATTTTGAGTTTCTCAAGCGTTTCTTACCTCCAAACTGCCATATCTCGCGAACGGATTGACCAATCCGCAAAATTTCTGTTGCATCTATAAGTAGAGACTCGCCCGATTACAACGGTATGTGTAGTTTTCCCCTAGGCCGTTCCAGTTATTCGTTTCGAGCATCAGAACTGCGTAAATTTTGAGTTTCTCAAGCGTTTCTTACATCCAAACTGCCATATCTCGCGAACAGATTGACCAATCCGCAAAATTTCTGTTGCATCTGAAAGTACAAACTCGCCCGATTACAACGGTATGCGCACTTTTCCCCTAGGCCGTTCCAGTTATTCGTTTCGAGCATCAGAACTGCGAAAATTTTGAGTTTCTCAAGCGTTTCTTACATCCAAACGGCCATATCTCGCGAACGGATTGACCAATCCGCATGATTTCCGTTGCATCTGAAAGTAGAAACTCGCCCGATTACAACGGTATGCGCACTTTTCCCCTAGGCCGTTCTTGTTATTCGTTTCGAGCATCAGAACTGCGCAAATTTTGAGTTTCTCAAGCGTTTCTTACCTCCAAACTGCCATATCTCGTGAACGGATTGAACAATCCGCAAAATCTCTGTTGCATCTGAAAGCAGAGACTCGCCCGATTACAACGGTGTGTGTAGTTTTCCCCTAGGCCGTTCTAGTTATTCGTTTCGAGCATCAGAACTGCGAAAATTTTGAGTTTCTCAAGCGATTCTTACTTCCAAACTGCCATATCTCGCGAACGGATCGACCAATCCGCAAAATTTCTGTTGCATTTGCAAGTAGAAACTCGCCCGATTACAACGGTATGCGTACTTTTCCCCTAGGCCGTTCTAGTTATTCGTTTCGAGCATCAGAACTGCGAAAATTTTGAGTTTCTCAAGCGTTTCTTACCTCCAAACTGCCATATCTCGCGAACGGATTGACCAATCCGCAAAATTTCTGTTGCATCTATAAGTAGAGACTCGCCCGATTACAACGGTATGTGTAGTTTTCCCCTAGGCCGTTCCAGTTATTCGTTTCGAGCATCAGAACTGCGTAAATTTTGAGTTTCTCAAGCGTTTCTTACATCCAAACTGCCATATCTCGCGAACAGATTGACCAATCCGCAAAATTTCTGTTGCATCTGAAAGTACAAACTCGCCCGATTACAACGGTATGCGCTCTTTTCCCCTAGGCCGTTCCAGTTATTCGTTTCGAGCATCAGAACTGCGAAAATTTTGAGTTTCTCAAGCGTTTCTTACATCCAAACGGCCATATCTCGCGAACGGATTGACCAATCCGCATGATTTCCGTTGCATCTGAAAGTAGAAACTCGCCCGATTACAACGGTATGCGCACTTTTCCACTAGGCAGTTCTAGTTATTCGTTTCGAGCATCAGAACTGCGAAAATTTTGAGTTTCTCAAGCGTTTCTTACATCCAAACGGCCATATCTCGCGAACGGATTGACCAATCCGCATGATTTCCGTTGCATCTGAAAGTAGAAACTCGCCCGATTACAACGGTATGCGCACTTTTCCCCTAGGCCGTTCTAGTTATTCGTTTCGAGCATCGGAACTGCGCAAATTTTGAGTTTCTCAAGCGTTTCTTACATCCAAACGGCCATATCTCGCGAACGGATTGACCAATCCGCATGATTTCTGTTGCATCTGAAAGTAGAAACTCGCCCGATTACAACGGTATGCGTACTTTTCCCATAGGCCGTTCTAGTTATTCGTTTCGAGCATCAGAACTGCGAAAATTTTGAGTTTCTCAAGCTTTTCTTACCTCCAAACTGCCATATCTCGCGAACGGATTGACCAATCCGGAAAATTTCAGTTGCATCTGAAAGTAGGGACTCGCCCGATTACAACGGTATGTGTAGTTTTCCCCTGGGCCGTTCCAGTTATTCGTTTCGAGCATCAGAACTGCGAAAATTTTGAATTTCTCAAGCGTTTCTTACATCCAAACTGCCATATCTCGCGAACGGATCGACCAATCCGCAAAATTTCTGTTGCATCTGCAAGTAGAAACTCGCCCGATTACAACGGTATGCATACTTTTCCCCTAGGCCGTTCTAGTTATTCGTTACGAGCATCAGAACTGCGAAAATTTTGAGTTTCTCAAGCGTTTCTTACATCCAAACTGCCATATCTCGGGAACGGATTGACCGATCCGCAAAATTTCTGTTGCATCTGAAAGTAGAAACTCGCCCGACTACAACGGTATGCGTACTTTTCCCCTAGGCCGTTCTAGTTATTCGTTTCGAGCATCAGAACGGAGAAAATTTTGTGTTTCTCAAGCGTTTCTTACCTCCAAATGGCCATATCTCGCGAACGGATTGACCAATCCGCATGATTTCTGTTGCATCTGAAAGTAGAAACTCGCCCGATTACAACGGTATGCGCACTTTTCCACTAGGCAGTTCTAGTTATTCGTTTCGAGCATCATAACTGCGAAAATTTTGAGTTTCTCAAGCGTTTCTTACATCCAAACGGCCATATCTCGCGAACGGATTGACCAATCCGCATGATTTCCGTTGCATCTGAAAGTAGATACTCGCCCGATTACAACGGTATGCGCACTTTTCCCCTAGGCCGTTCTAGTTATTCGTTTCGAGCATCAGAACTGCGAAAATTTTGAGTTTCTCAAGCGATTCTTACTTCCAAACTGCCATATCTCGCGAACGGATCGACCAATCCGCAAAATTTCTGTTGCATTTGCAAGTAGAAACTCGCCCGATTACAACGGTATGCGTACTTTTCCCCTAGGCCGTTCTAGTTATTCGTTTCGAGCATCAGAACTGCGAAAATTTTGAGTTTCTCAAGCGTTTCTTACCTCCAAACTGCCATATCTCGCGAACGGATTGACCAATCCGCAAAATTTCTGTTGCATCTATAAGTAGAGACTCGCCCGATTACAACGGTATGTGTAGTTTTCCCCTAGGCCGTTCCAGTTATTCGTTTCGAGCATCAGAACTGCGTAAATTTTGAGTTTCTCAAGCGTTTCTTACATCCAAACTGCCATATCTCGCGAACAGATTGACCAATCCGCAAAATTTCTGTTGCATCTGAAAGTACAAACTCGCCCGATTACAACGGTATGCGCTCTTTTCCCCTAGGCCGTTCCAGTTATTCGTTTCGAGCATCAGAACTGCGAAAATTTTGAGTTTCTCAAGCGTTTCTTACATCCAAACGGCCATATCTCGCGAACGGATTGACCAATCCGCATGATTTCCGTTGCATCTGAAAGTAGAAACTCGCCCGATTACAACGGTATGCGCACTTTTCCACTAGGCAGTTCTAGTTATTCGTTTCGAGCATCAGAACTGCGAAAATTTTGAGTTTCTCAAGCGTTTCTTACATCCAAACGGCCATATCTCGCGAACGGATTGACCAATCCGCATGATTTCCGTTGCATCTGAAAGTAGAAACTCGCCCGATTACAACGGTATGCGCACTTTTCCCCTAGGCCGTTCTAGTTATTCGTTTCGAGCATCGGAACTGCGCAAATTTTGAGTTTCTCAAGCGTTTCTTACATCCAAACGGCCATATCTCGCGAACGGATTGACCAATCCGCATGATTTCTGTTGCATCTGAAAGTAGAAACTCGCCCGATTACAACGGTATGCGTACTTTTCCCATAGGCCGTTCTAGTTATTCGTTTCGAGCATCAGAACTGCGAAAATTTTGAGTTTCTCAAGCGTTTCTTACCTCCAAACTGCCATATCTCGCGAACGGATTGACCAATCCGGAAAATTTCAGTTGCATCTGAAAGTAGGGACTCGCCCGATTACAACGGTATGTGTAGTTTTCCCCTGGGCCGTTCCAGTTATTCGTTTCGAGCATCAGAACTGCGAAAATTTTGAATTTCTCAAGCGTTTCTTACATCCAAACTGCCATATCTCGCGAACGGATCGACCAATCCGCAAAATTTCTGTTGCATCTGCAAGTAGAAACTCGCCCGATTACAACGGTATGCATACTTTTCCCCTAGGCCGTTCTAGTTATTCGTTACGAGCATCAGAACTGCGAAAATTTTGAGTTTCTCAAGCGTTTCTTACATCCAAACTGCCATATCTCGGGAACGGATTGACCGATCCGCAAAATTTCTGTTGCATCTGAAAGTAGAAACTCGCCCGACTACAACGGTATGCGTACTTTTCCCCTAGGCCGTTCTAGTTATTCGTTTCGAGCATCAGAACGGAGAAAATTTTGTGTTTCTCAAGCGTTTCTTACCTCCAAATGGCCATATCTCGCGAACGGATTGACCAATCCGCATGATTTCTGTTGCATCTGAAAGTAGAAACTCGCCCGATTACAACGGTATGCGCACTTTTCCACTAGGCAGTTCTAGTTATTCGTTTCGAGCATCAGAACTGCGAAAATTTTGAGTTTCTCAAGCGTTTCTTACATCCAAACGGCCATATCTCGCGAACGGATTGACCAATCCGCATGATTTCCGTTGCATCTGAAAGTAGATACTCGCCCGATTACAACGGTATGCGCACTTTTCCCCTAGGCCGTTCTAGTTATTCGTTTCGAGCATCAGAACTGCGAAAATTTTGAGTTTCTCAAGCGTTTCTTACATCCAAACGGCCATATCTCGCGAACGGATTGACCAATCCGCATGATTTCTGTTGCATCTGAAAGTAGAAACTCGCCCGATTACAACGGTATGTGTACTTTTCCCCTAGGCCGTCCTAGTTATTCGTTTCGAGCATCAGAACTGCGAAAATTTTGAGTTTCTCAAGCGTTTCTTACATCCAAACGGCCATATCTCGCGAACGGATTGACCAATCCGCATGATTTCCGTTGCATCTGAAAGTAGAAACTCGCCCGATTACAACGGTATGCGCACTTTTCCCCTAGGCCGTTCTAGTTATTCGTTTCGAGCATCAGAACTGCGAAAATTTTGAGTTTCTCAAGCGTTTCTTACCTCCAAACTGCCATATCTCGTGAACGGATTGAACAATCCGCAAAATCTCTGTTGCATCTGAAAGCAGAGACTCGCCCGATAACAACGGTGTGTGTAGTTTTCCCCTAGGCCGTTCTAGTTATTCGTTTCGAGCATCAGAACTGCGAAAATTTTGAGTTTCTCAAGCGATTCTTACTTCCAAACTGCCATATCTCGCGAACGGATCGACCAATCCGCAAAATTTCTGTTGCATTTGCAAGTAGAAACTCGCCCGATTACAACGGTATGCGTACTTTTCCCCTAGGCCGTTCTAGTTATTCGTTTCGAGCATCAGAACTGCGAAAATTTTGAGTTTCTCAAGCGTTTCTTACCTCCAAACTGCCATATCTCGCGAACGGATTGACCAATCCGCAAAATTTCTGTTGCATCTATAAGTAGAGACTCGCCCGATTACAACGGTATGTGTAGTTTTCCCCTAGGCCGTTCCAGTTATTCGTTTCGAGCATCAGAACTGCGTAAATTTTGAGTTTCTCAAGCGTTTCTTACATCCAAACTGCCATATCTCGCGAACAGATTGACCAATCCGCAAAATTTCTGTTGCATCTGAAAGTACAAACTCGCCCGATTACAACGGTATGCGCACTTTTCCCCTAGGCCGTTCCAGTTATTCGTTTCGAGCATCAGAACTGCGAAAATTTTGAGTTTCTCAAGCGTTTCTTACATCCAAACGGCCATATCTCGCGAACGGATTGACCAATCTGCATGATTTCCGTTGCATCTGAAAGTAGAAACTCGCCCGATTACAACGGTATGCGCACTTTTCCACTAAGCAGTTCTAGTTATTCGTTTCGAGCATCAGAAATGCGAAAATTTTGAGTTTCTCAAGCGTTTCTTACATCCAAACGGCCATATCTCGCGAACGGATTGACCAATCCGCATGATTTCCGTTGCATCTGAAAGTAGAAACTCGCCCGATTACAACAGTATGCGCACTTTTCCCCTAGGCCGTTCTAGTTATTCGTTACGAGCATCAGAACTGCGAAAATTTTGAGTTTCTCAAGCGTTTCTTACATCCAAACTGCCATATCTCGGGAACGGATTGACCGATCCGCAAAATTTCTGTTGCATCTATAAGTAGAGACTCGCCCGATTACAACGGTATGCGTACTTTTCCCCTAGGCCGTTCTAGTTATTCGTTTCGAGCATCAGAACTGCGAAAATTTTGAGTTTCTCAAGCGTTTCTTACCTCCAAACTGCCATATCTCGCGAACGGATTGACCAATCCGCAAAATTTCTGTTGCATCTGAAAGTAGAAACTCGCCCGATTACAACGGTATGCGTACTTTTCCCCTAGGCCGTCCTAGTTATTCGTTTCGAGCATCAGAACTGCGAAAATTTTGTGTTTCTCAAGCGTTTCTTACATCCAAACTGCCATATCTCGTGAACGGATTGAACAATCCGCAAAATCTCTGTTGCATCTGAAAGCAGAGACTCGCCCGATTACAACGGTGTGTGTAGTTTTCCCCTAGGCCGTTCTAGTTGTTCGTTTCGAGCATCAGAACTGCGAAAATTTTGAGTTTCTCAAGCGATTCTTACATCCAAACTGCCATATCTCGCGAACGGATTGACCAATCCGCAAAATTTCTGTTGCATCTATAAGTAGAGACTCGCCCGATTACAACGGTATGTGTAGTTTTCCCCTAGGCCGTTCCAGTTATTCGTTTCGAGCATCAGAACTGCGTAAATTTTGAGTTTCTCAAGCGTTTCTTACATCCAAACTGCCATATCTCGCGAACAGATTGACCAATCCGCAAAATTTCTGTTGCATCTGAAAGTACAAACTCGCCCGATTACAACGGTATGCGCACTTTTCCCCTAGGCCGTTCCAGTTATTCGTTTCGAGCATCAGAACTGCGAAAATTTTGAGTTTCTCAAGCGTTTCTTACATCCAAACGGCCATATCTCGCGAACAGATTGACCAATCTGCATGATTTCCGTTGCATCTGAAAGTAGAAACTCGCCCGATTACAACGGTATGCGCACTTTTCCACTAGGCAGTTCTAGTTATTCGTTTCGAGCATCAGAAATGCGAAAATTTTGAGTTTCTCAAGCGTTTCTTACATCCAAACGGCCATATCTCGCGAACGGATTGACCAATCCGCATGATTTCCGTTGCATCTGAAAGTAGAAACTCGCCCGATTACAACAGTATGCGCACTTTTCCCCTAGGCCGTTCTAGTTATTCGTTACGAGCATCAGAACTGCGAAAATTTTGAGTTTCTCAAGCGTTTCTTACATCCAAACTGCCATATCTCGGGAACGGATTGACCGATCCGCAAAATTTCTGTTGCATCTATAAGTAGAGACTCGCCCGATTACAACGGTATGCGTACTTTTCCCCTAGGCCGTTCTAGTTATTCGTTTCGAGCATCAGAACTGCGAAAATTTTGAGTTTCTCAAGCGTTTCTTACCTCCAAACTGCCATATCTCGCGAACGGATTGACCAATCCGCAAAATTTCTGTTGCATCTGAAAGTAGAAACTCGCCCGATTACAACGGTATGCGTACTTTTCCCCTAGGCCGTCCTAGTTATTCGTTTCGAGCATCAGAACTGCGAAAATTTTGTGTTTCTCAAGCGTTTCTTACATCCAAACTGCCATATCTCGTGAACGGATTGAACAATCCGCAAAATCTCTGTTGCATCTGAAAGCAGAGACTCGCCCGATTACAACGGTGTGTGTAGTTTTCCCCTAGGCCGTTCTAGTTGTTCGTTTCGAGCATCAGAACTGCGAAAATTTTGAGTTTCTCAAGCGATTCTTACATCCAAACTGCCATATCTCGCGAACGGATCGACCAATCCGCAAAATTTCTGTTGCATTTGCAAGTAGAAACTCGCCCGATTACAACGGTATGCGCACTTTTCCACTAGGCAGTTCTAGTTATTCGTTTCGGGCATCAGAACTGCGCAAATTTTGAGTTTCTCAAGCGTTTCTTACATCCAAACGGCCATATCTCGCGAACGGATTGACCAATCCGCATGATTTCTGTTGCATCTGAAAGTAGAAACTCGCCCGATTACAACGGTATGCGTACTTTTCCCATAGGCCGTTCTAGTTATTCGTTTCGAGCATCAGAACTGCGAAAATTTTGAGTTTCTCAAGCGTTTCTTACCTCCAAACTGCCATATCTCGCGAACGGATTGACCAATCCGGAAAATTTCAGTTGCATCTGAAAGTAGGGACTCGCCCGATTACAACGGTATGTGTAGTTTTCCCCTGGGCCGTTCCAGTTATTCGTTTCGAGCATCAGAACTGCGAAAATTTTGAATTTCTCAAGCGTTTCTTACATCCAAACTGCCATATCTCGCGAACGGATCGACCAATCCGCAAAATTTCTGTTGCATCTGCAAGTAGAAACTCGCCCGATTACAACGGTATGCGTACTTTTCCCCTAGGCCGTTCTAGTTATTCGTTACGAGCATCAGAACTGCGAAAATTTTGAGTTTCTCAAGCGTTTCTTACATCCAAACTGCCATATCTCGGGAACGGATTGACCGATCCGCAAAATTTCTGTTGCATCTGAAAGTAGAAACTCGCCCGATTACAACGGTATGCGTACTTTTCCCCTAGGCCGTTCTAGTTATTCGTTTCGAGCATCAGAACGGAGAAAATTTTGTTTTTCTCAAGCGTTTCTTACCTCCAAATGGCCATATCTCGCGAACGGATTGACCAATCCGCATGATTTCTGTTGCATCTGAAAGTAGAAACTCGCCCGATTACAACGGAATGCGCACTTTTCCACTAGGCAGTTCTAGTTATTCGTTTCGAGCATCAGAACTGCGAAAATTTTGAGTTTCTCAAGCGTTTCTTACATCCAAACGGCCATATCTCGCGAACGGATTGACCAATCCGCATGATTTCCGTTGCATCTGAAAGTAGAAACTCGCCCGATTACAACGGTGTGCGCACTTTTCCCCTAGGCCGTTCTTGTTATTCGTTTCGAGCATCAGAACTGCGCAAATTTTGAGTTTCTCAAGCGTTTCTTACATCCAAACGGCCATATCTCGCGAACGGATTGACCAATCCGCATGATTTCTGTTGCATCTGAAAGTAGAAACTCGCCCGATTACAACGGTATGCGTACTTTTCCCCTAGGCCGTTCTAGTTATTCGTTTCGAGCATCAGAACTGCGAAAATTTTGAGTTTCTCAAGCGTTTCTTACATCCAAACGGTCATATCTCGCGAACGGATTGACCAATCCGCATGATTTCCGTTGCATCTGAAAGTAGAAACTCGCCCGACTACAACGGTATGCGTACTTTTCCCCTAGGCCGTTCTAGTTATTCGTTTCGAGCATCAGAACGGAGAAAATTTTGTGTTTCTCAAGCGTTTCTTACCTCCAAATGGCCATATCTCGCGAACGGATTGACCAATCCGCATGATTTCTGTTGCATCTGAAAGTAGAAACTCGCCCGATTACAACGGTATGCGCACTTTTCCACTAGGCAGTTCTAGTTATTCGTTTCGAGCATCAGAACTGCGAAAATTTTGAGTTTCTCAAGCGTTTCTTACATTCAAACGGCCATATCTCGCGAACGGATTGACCAATCCGCATGATTTCCGTTGCATCTGAAAGTAGAAACTCGCCCGATTACAACGGTATGCGCACTTTTCCCCTAGGCCGTTCTAGTTATTCGTTTCGAGCATCAGAACTGCGAAAATTTTGAGTTTCTCAAGCGTTTCTTACCTCCAAACTGCCATATCTCGTGAACGGATTGAACAATCCGCAAAATCTCTGTTGCATCTGAAAGCAGAGACTCGCCCGATAACAACGGTGTGTGTAGTTTTCCCCTAGGCCGTTCTAGTTATTCGTTTCGAGCATCAGAACTGCGAAAATTTTGAGTTTCTCAAGCGATTCTTACTTCCAAACTGCCATATCTCGCGAACGGATCGACCAATCCGCAAAATTTCTGTTGCATTTGCAAGTAGAAACTCGCCCGATTACAACGGTATGCGTACTTTTCCCCTAGGCCGTTCTAGTTATTCGTTTCGAGCATCAGAAATGCGAAAATTTTGAGTTTCTCAAGCGTTTCTTACCTCCAAACTGCCATATCTCGCGAACGGATTGACCAATCCGCAAAATTTCTGTTGCATCTATAAGTAGAGACTCGCCCGATTACAACGGTATGTGTAGTTTTCCCCTAGGCCGTTCCAGTTATTCGTTTCGAGCATCAGAACTGCGTAAATTTTGAGTTTCTCAAGCGTTTCTTACATCCAAACTGCCATATCTCGCGAACAGATTGACCAATCCGCAAAATTTCTGTTGCATCTGAAAGTACAAACTCGCCCGATTACAACGGTATGCGCACTTTTCCCCTAGGCCGTTCCAGTTATTCGTTTCGAGCATCAGAACTGCGAAAATTTTGAGTTTCTCAAGCGTTTCTTACATCCAAACGGCCATATCTCGCGAACGGATTGACCAATCTGCATGATTTCCGTTGCATCTGAAAGTAGAAACTCGCCCGATTACAACGGTATGCGCACTTTTCCCCTAGGCCGTTCTAGTTGTTCGTTTCGAGCATCAGAACTGCGAAAATTTTGAGTTTCTCAAGCGATTCTTACATCCAAACTGCCATATCTCGCGAACGGATCGACCAATCCGCAAAATTTCTGTTGCACTTGCAAGTAGAAACTCGCCCGATTACAACGTTATGCGCACTTTTCCACTAGGCAGTTCTAGTTATTCGTTTCGGGCATCAGAACTGCGCAAATTTTGAGTTTCTCAAGCGTTTCTTACATCCAAACGGCCATATCTCGCGAACGGATTGACCAATCCGCATGATTTCTGTTGCATCTGAAAGTAGAAACTCGCCCGATTACAACGGTATGCGTACTTTTCCCATAGGCCGTTCTAGTTATTCGTTTCGAGCATCAGAACTGCGAAAATTTTGAGTTTCTCAAGCGTTTCTTACCTCCAAACTGCCATATCTCGCGAACGGATTGACCAATCCGGAAAATTTCAGTTGCATCTGAAAGTAGGGACTCGCCCGATTACAACGGTATGTGTAGTTTTCCCCTGGGCCGTTCCAGTTATTCGTTTCGAGCATCAGAACTGCGAAAATTTTGAATTTCTCAAGCGTTTCTTACATCCAAACTGCCATATCTCGCGAACGGATCGACCAATCCGCAAAATTTCTGTTGCATCTGCAAGTAGAAACTCGCCCGATTACAACGGTATGCGTACTTTTCCCCTAGGCCGTTCTAGTTATTCGTTACGAGCATCAGAACTGCGAAAATTTTGAGTTTCTCAAGCGTTTCTTACATCCAAACTGCCATATCTCGGGAACGGATTGACCGATCAGCAAAATTTCTGTTGCATCTGAAAGTAGAAACTCGCCCGATTACAACGGTATGCGTACTTTTCCCCTAGGCCGTTCTAGTTATTCGTTTCGAGCATCAGAACGGAGAAAATTTTGTGTTTCTCAAGCGTTTCTTACCTCCAAATGGCCATATCTCGCGAACGGATTGACCAATCCGCATGATTTCTGTTGCATCTGAAAGTAGAAACTCGCCCGATTACAACGGAATGCGCACTTTTCCACTAGGCAGTTCTAGTTATTCGTTTCGAGCATCAGAACTGCGAAAATTTTGAGTTTCTCAAGCGTTTCTTACATCCAAACGGCCATATCTCGCGAACGGATTGACCAATCCGCATGATTTCCGTTGCATCTGAAAGTAGAAACTCGCCCGATTACAACGGTGTGCGCACTTTTCCCCTAGGCCGTTCTTGTTATTCGTTTCGAGCATCAGAACTGCGCAAATTTTGAGTTTCTCAAGCGTTTCTTACATCCAAACGGCCATATCTCGCGAACGGATTGACCAATCCGCATGATTTCTGTTGCATCTGAAAGTAGAAACTCGCCCGATTACAACGGTATGCGTACTTTTCCCCTAGGCCGTTCTAGTTATTCGTTTCGAGCATCAGAACTGCGAAAATTTTGAGTTTCTCAAGCGTTTCTTACCTCCAAACTGCCATATCTCGTGAACGGATTGAACAATCCGCAAAATCTCTGTTGCATCTGAAAGCAGAGACTCGCCCGATTACAACGGTGTGTGTAATTTTTCCCCTAGGCCGTTCTAGTTATTCGTTTCGAGCATCAGAACTGCGAAAATTTTGAGTTTCTCAAGCGATTCTTACTTCCAAACTGCCATATCTCGCGAACGGATCGACCAATCCGCAAAATTTCTGTTGCATTTGCAAGTAGAAACTCGCCCGATTACAACGGTATGCGTACTTTTCCCCTAGGCCGTTCTAGTTATTCGTTTCGAGCATCAGAACTGCGAAAATTTTGAGTTTCTCAAGCGTTTCTTACCTCCAAACTGCCATATCTCGCGAACGGATTGACCAATCCGCAAAATTTCTGTTGCATCTATAAGTAGAGACTCGCCCGATTACAACGGTATGTGTAGTTTTCCCCTAGGCCGTTCCAGTTATTCGTTTCGAGCATCAGAACTGCGAAAATTTTGAGTTTCTCAAGCGTTTCTTACATCCAAACTGCCATATCTCGCGAACAGATTGACCAATCCGCAAAATTTCTGTTGCATCTGAAAGTACAAACTCGCCCGATTACAACGGTATGCGCACTTTTCCCCTAGGCCGTTCCAGTTATTCGTTTCGAGCATCAGAACTGCGAAAATTTTGAGTTTCTCAAGCGTTTCTTACATCCAAACGGCCATATCTCGCGAACGGATTGACCAATCCGCATGATTTCCGTTGTATCTGAAAGTAGAAACTCGCCCGATTATAACGGTATGCGCACTTTTCCACTAGGCAGTTCTAGTTATTCGTTTCGAGCATCAGAACTGCGAAAATTTTGAGTTTCTCAAGCGTTTCTTACATCCAAACGGCCATATCTCGCGAACGGATTGACCAATCCGCATGATTTCCGTTGCATCTGAAAGTAGAAACTCGCCCGATTACAACGGTATGCGCACTTTTCCCCTAGGCCGTTCTAGTTATTCGTTTCGAGCATCAGAACTGCGCAAATTTTGAGTTTCTCAAGCGTTTCTTACATCCAAACGGCCATATCTCGCGAACGGATTGACCAATCCGCATGATTTCTGTTGCATCTGAAAGTAGAAACTCGCCCGATTACAACGGTATGCGTACTTTTCCCCTAGGCCGTCCTAGTTATTCGTTTCGAGCATCAGAACTGCGAAAATTTTGAGTTTCTCAAGCGTTTCTTACATCCAAACTGCCATATCTCGTGAACGGATTGAACAATCCGCAAAATCTCTGTTGCATCTGAAAGCAGAGACTCGCCCGATTACAACGGTGTGTGTAGTTTTCCCCTAGGCCGTTCTAGTTGTTCGTTTCGAGCATCAGAACTGCGAAAATTTTGAGTTTCTCAAGCGTTTCTTACCTCCAAACTGCCATATCTCGCGAACGGATTGACCAATCCGCAAAATTTCTGTTGCATCTATAAGTAGAGACTCGCCCGATTACAACGGTATGTGTAGTTTTCCCCTAGGCCGTTCCAGTTATTCGTTTCGAGCATCAGAACTGCGCAAATTTTGAGTTTCTCAAGCGTTTCTTACATCCAAACGGCCATATCTCGCGAACGGATTGACCAATCCGCATGATTTCTGTTGCATCTGAAAGTAGAAACTCGCCCGATTACAACGGTATGCGTACTTTTCCCATAGGCCGTTCTAGTTATTCGTTTCGAGCATCAGAACTGCGAAAATTTTGAGTTTCTCAAGCGTTTCTTACCTCCAAACTGCCATATCTCGCGAACGGATTGACCAATCCGGAAAATTTCAGTTGCATCTGAAAGTAGGGACTCGCCCGATTACAACGGTATGTGTAGTTTTCACCTGGGCCGTTCCAGTTATTCGTTTCGAGCATCAGAACTGCGAAAATTTTGAATTTCTCAAGCGTTTCTTACATCCAAACTGCCATATCTCGCAAAAGGATCGACCAATCCGCAAAATTTCTGTTGCATCTGCAAGTAGAAACTCGCCCGATTACAACGGTGTGCGTACTTTTCCCCTAGGCCGTTCTAGTTATTCGTTACGAGCATCAGAACTGCGAAAATTTTGAGTTTCTCAAGCGTTTCTTACATCCAAACTGCCATATCTCGGGAACGGATTGACCGGTCCGCAAAATTTCTGTTGCATCTGAAAGTAGAAACTCGCCCGATTACAACGGTATGCGTACTTTTCCCCTAGGCCGTTCTAGTTATTCGTTTCGAGCATCAGAACGGAGAAAATTTTGTGTTTCTCAAGCGTTTCTTACCTCCAAATGGCCATATCTCGCGAACGGATTGACCAATCCGCATGATTTCTGTTGCATCTGAAAGTAGAAACTCGCCCGATTACAACGGTATGCGCACTTTTCCACTAGGTAGTTCTAGTTATTCGTTTCGAGCATCAGAACTGCGAAAATTTTGAGTTTCTCAAGCGTTTCTTACATCCAAACGGCCATATCTCGCGAACGGATTGACCAATCCGCAAAATTTCTGTTGCATCTATAAGTAGAGACTCGCCCGATTACAACGGTATGTGTAGTTTTCCCCTAGGCCGTTCCAGTTATTCGTTTCGAGCATCAGAACTGCGAAAATTTTGAGTTTCTCAAGCGTTTCTTACATCCAAACGGCCATATCTCGCGAACGGATTGACCAATCCGCATGATTTCTGTTGCATCTGAAAGTAGAAACTCGCCCGATTACAACGGTATGCGTACTTTTCCCCTAGGCCGTTCTAGTTATTCGTTTCGAGCATCAGAACTGCGAAAATTTTGAGTTTCTCAAGCGTTTCTTACCTCCAAACTGCCATATCTCGTGAACGGATTGAACAATCCGCAAAATCTCTGTTGCATCTGAAAGCAGAGACTCGCCCGATTACAACGGTGTGTGTAGTTTTCCCCTAGGCCGTTCTAGTTATTCGTTTCGAGCATCAGAACTGCGAAAATTTTGAGTTTCTCAAGCGATTCTTACTTCCAAACTGCCATATCTCGCGAACGGATCGACCAATCCGCAAAATTTCTGTTGCATTTGCAAGTAGAAACTCGCCCGATTACAACGGTATGCGTACTTTTCCCCTAGGCCGTTCTAGTTATTCGTTTCGAGCATCAGAACTGCGAAAATTTTGAGTTTCTCAAGCGTTTCTTACCTCCAAACTGCCATATCTCGTGAACGGATTGAACAATCCGCAAAATCTCTGTTGCATCTGAAAGCAGAGACTCGCCCGATTACAACGGTGTGTGTAGTTTTCCCCTAGGCCGTTCTAGTTATTCGTTTCGAGCATCAGAACTGCGAAAATTTTGAGTTTCTCAAGCGATTCTTACTTCCAAACTGCCATATCTCGCGAACGGATCGACCAATCCGCAAAATCTCTGTTGCATCTGAAAGCAGAGACTCGCCCGATTACAACGGTGTGTGTAGTTTTCCCCTAGGCCGTTCTAGTTATTCGTTTCGAGCATCAGAACTGCGAAAATTTTGAGTTTCTCAAGCGTTTCTTACCTCCAAACTGCCATATCTCGCGAACGGATTGACCAATCCGCAAAATTTCTGTTGCATCTATAAGTAGAGACTCGCCCGATTACAACGGTATGTGTAGTTTTCCCCTAGGCCGTTCCAGTTATTCGTTTCGAGCATCAGAACTGCGAAAATTTTGAGTTTCTCAAGCGTTTCTTACATCCAAACTGCCATATCTCGTGAACGGATTGAACAATCCGCAAAATCTCTGTTGCATCTGAAAGCAGAGACTCGCCCGATTACAACGGTGTGTGTAGTTTTCCCCTAGGCCGTTCTAGTTGTTCGTTTCGAGCATCAGAACTGCGAAAATTTTGAGTTTCTCAAGCGTTTCTTACCTCCAAACTGCCATATCTCGCGAACGGATTGACCAATCCGCAAAATTTCTGTTGCATCTATAAGTAGAGACTCGCCCGATTACAACGGTATGTGTAGTTTTCCCCTAGGCCGTTCCAGTTATTCGTTTCGAGCATCAGAACTGCGCAAATTTTGAGTTTCTCAAGCGTTTCTTACATCCAAACGGCCATATCTCGCGAACGGATTGACCAATCCGCATGATTTCTGTTGCATCTGAAAGTAGAAACTCGCCCGATTACAACGGTATGCGTACTTTTCCCATAGGCCGTTCTAGTTATTCGTTTCGAGCATCAGAACTGCGAAAATTTTGAGTTTCTCAAGCGTTTCTTACCTCCAAACTGCCATATCTCGCGAACGGATTGACCAATCCGGAAAATTTCAGTTGCATCTGAAAGTAGGGACTCGCCCGATTACAACGGTATGTGTAGTTTTCCCCTGGGCCGTTCCAGTTATTCGTTTCGAGCATCAGAACTGCGAAAATTTTGAATTTCTCAAGCGTTTCTTACATCCAAACTGCCATATCTCGCAAAAGGATCGACCAATCCGCAAAATTTCTGTTGCATCTGCAAGTAGAAGCTCGCCCGATTACAACGGTGTGCGTACTTTTCCCCTAGGCCGTTCTAGTTATTCGTTACGAGCATCAGAACTGCGAAAATTTTGAGTTTCTCAAGCGTTTCTTACATCCAAACTGCCATATCTCGGGAACGGATTGACCGGTCCGCAAAATTTCTGTTGCATCTGAAAGTAGAAACTCGCCCGATTACAACGGTATGCGTACTTTTCCCCTAGGCCGTTCTAGTTATTCGTTTCGAGCATCAGAACGGAGAAAATTTTGTGTTTCTCAAGCGTTTCTTACCTCCAAACTGCCATATCTCGTGAACGGATTGAACAATCCGCAAAATCTCTGTTGCATCTGAAAGCAGAGACTCGCCCGATTACAACGGTGTGTGTAGTTTTCCCCTAGGCCGTTCTAGTTATTCGTTTCGAGCATCAGAACTGCGAAAATTTTGAGTTTCTCAAGCGATTCTTACTTCCAAACTGCCATATCTCGCGAACGGATCGACCAATCCGCAAAATTTCTGTTGCATTTGCAAGTAGAAACTCGCCCGATTACAACGGTATGCGTACTTTTCCCCTAGGCCGTTCTAGTTATTCGTTTCGAGCATCAGAACTGCGAAAATTTTGAGTTTCTCAAGCGTTTCTTACCTCCAAACTGCCATATCTCGCGAACGGATTGACCAATCCGCAAAATTTCTGTTGCATCTATAAGTAGAGACTCGCCCGATTACAACGGTATGTGTAGTTTTCCCCTAGGCCGTTCCAGTTATTCGTTTCGAGCATCAGAACTGCGAAAATTTTGAGTTTCTCAAGCGTTTCTTACATCCAAACTGCCATATCTCGCGAACAGATTGACCAATCCGCAAAATTTCTGTTGCATCTGAAAGTACAAACTCGCCCGATTACAACGGTATGCGCACTTTTCCCCTAGGCCGTTCCAGTTATTCGTTTCGAGCATCAGAACTGCGAAAATTTTGAGTTTCTCAAGCGTTTCTTACCTCCAAACTGCCATATCTCGCGAACGGATTGACCAATCCGGAAAATTTCAGTTGCATCTGAAAGTAGGGACTCGCCCGATTACAACGGTATGTGTAGTTTTCCCCTGGGCCGTTCCAGTTATTCGTTTCGAGCATCAGAACTGCGAAAATTTTGAATTTCTCAAGCGTTTCTTACATCCAAACTGCCATATCTCGCGAACGGATCGACCAATCCGCAAAATTTCTGTTGCATCTGCAAGTAGAAACTCGCCCGATTACAACGGTATGCGTACTTTTCCCCTAGGCCGTTCTAGTTATTCGTTTCGAGCATCAGAACTGCGAAAATTTTGAGTTTCTCAAGCGTTTCTTACATCCAAACTGCCATATCTCGGGAACGGATTGACCGATCCGCAAAATTTCTGTTGCATCTGAAAGTAGAAACTCGCCCGATTACAACGGTATGCGTACTTTTCCCCTAGGCCGTTCTAGTTATTCGTTTCGAGCATCAGAACGGAGAAAATTTTGTGTTTCTCAAGCGTTTCTTACCTCCAAATGGCCATATCTCGCGAACGGATTGACCAATCCGCATGATTTCTGTTGCATCTGAAAGTAGAAACTCGCCCGATTACAACGGTATGCGCACTTTTCCACTAGGCAGTTCTAGTTATTCGTTTCGAGCATCAGAACTGCGAAAATTTTGAGTTTCTCAAGCGTTTCTTACATCCAAACGGCCATATCTCGCGAACGGATTGACCAATCCGCATGATTTCCGTTGCATCTGAAAGTAGAAACTCGCCCGATTACAACGGTATGCGCACTTTTCCCCTAGGCCGTTCTTGTTATTCGTTTCAAGCATCAGAACTGCGCAAATTTTGAGTTTCTCAAGCGTTTCTTACATCCAAACGGCCATATCTCGCGAACGGATTGACCAATCCGCATGATTTCTGTTGCATCTGAAAGTAGAAACTCGCCCGATTACAACGGTATGCGTACTTTTCCCCTAGGCCGTTCTAGTTATTCGTTTCGAGCATCAGAACGGAGAAAATTTTGTGTTTCTCAAGCGTTTCTTACCTCCAAATGGCCATATCTCGCGAACGGATTGACCAATCCGCATGATTTCTGTTGCATCTGAAAGTAGAAACTCGCCCGATTACAACGGTATGCGCACTTTTCCACTAGGTAGTTCTAGTTATTCGTTTCGAGCATCAGAACTGCGAAAATTTTGAGTTTCTCAAGCGTTTCTTACATCCAAACGGCCATATCTCGCGAACGGATTGACCAATCCGCAAAATTTCTGTTGCATCTATAAGTAGAGACTCGCCCGATTACAACGGTATGTGTAGTTTTCCCCTAGGCCGTTCCAGTTATTCGTTTCGAGCATCAGAACTGCGAAAATTTTGAGTTTCTCAAGCGTTTCTTACATCCAAACGGCCATATCTCGCGAACGGATTGACCAATCCGCATGATTTCTGTTGCATCTGAAAGTAGAAACTCGCCCGATTACAACGGTATGCGTACTTTTCCCCTAGGCCGTTCTAGTTATTCGTTTCGAGCATCAGAACTGCGAAAATTTTGAGTTTCTCAAGCGTTTCTTACCTCCAAACTGCCATATCTCGTGAACGGATTGAACAATCCGCAAAATCTCTGTTGCATCTGAAAGCAGAGACTCGCCCGATTACAACGGTGTGTGTAGTTTTCCCCTAGGCCGTTCTAGTTATTCGTTTCGAGCATCAGAACTGCGAAAATTTTGAGTTTCTCAAGCGATTCTTACTTCCAAACTGCCATATCTCGCGAACGGATCGACCAATCCGCAAAATTTCTGTTGCATTTGCAAGTAGAAACTCGCCCGATTACAACGGTATGCGTACTTTTCCCCTAGGCCGTTCTAGTTATTCGTTTCGAGCATCAGAACTGCGAAAATTTTGAGTTTCTCAAGCGTTTCTTACCTCCAAACTGCCATATCTCGCGAACGGATTGACCAATCCGCAAAATTTCTGTTGCATCTATAAGTAGAGACTCGCCCGATTACAACGGTATGTGTAGTTTTCCCCTAGGCCGTTCCAGTTATTCGTTTCGAGCATCAGAACTGCGAAAATTTTGAGTTTCTCAAGCGTTTCTTACATCCAAACTGCCATATCTCGCGAACAGATTGACCAATCCGCAAAATTTCTGTTGCATCTGAAAGTACAAACTCGCCCGATTACAACGGTATGCGCACTTTTCCCCTAGGCCGTTCCAGTTATTCGTTTCGAGCATCAGAACTGCGAAAATTTTGAGTTTCTCAAGCGTTTCTTACCTCCAAACTGCCATATCTCGCGAACGGATTGACCAATCCGGAAAATTTCAGTTGCATCTGAAAGTAGGGACTCGCCCGATTACAACGGTATGTGTAGTTTTCCCCTGGGCCGTTCCAGTTATTCGTTTCGAGCATCAGAACTGCGAAAATTTTGAATTTCTCAAGCGTTTCTTACATCCAAACTGCCATATCTCGCGAACGGATCGACCAATCCGCAAAATTTCTGTTGCATCTGCAAGTAGAAACTCGCCCGATTACAACGGTATGCGTACTTTTCCCCTAGGCCGTTCTAGTTATTCGTTACGAGCATCAGAACTGCGAAAATTTTGAGTTTCTCAAGCGTTTCTTACATCCAAACTGCCATATCTCGGGAACGGATTGACCGATCCGCAAAATTTCTGTTGCATCTGAAAGTAGAAACTCGCCCGATTACAACGGTATGCGTACCTTTCCCCTAGGCCGTTCTAGTTATTCGTTTCGAGCATCAGAACGGAGAAAATTTTGTGTTTCTCAAGCGTTTCTTACCTCCAAATGGCCATATCTCGCGAACGGATTGACCAATCCGCATGATTTCTGTTGCATCTGAAAGTAGAAACTCGCCCGATTACAACGGTATGCGCACTTTTCCACTAGGCAGTTCTAGTTATTCGTTTCGAGCATCAGAACTGCGAAAATTTTGAGTTTCTCAAGCGTTTCTTACATCCAAACGGCCATATCTCGCGAACGGATTGACCAATCCGCATGATTTCCGTTGCATCTGAAAGTAGAAACTCGCCCGATTACAACGGTATGCGCACTTTTCCCCTAGGCCGTTCTTGTTATTCGTTTCAAGCATCAGAACTGCGCAAATTTTGAGTTTCTCAAGCGTTTCTTACATCCAAACGGCCATATCTCGCGAACGGATTGACCAATCCGCATGATTTCTGTTGCATCTGAAAGTAGAAACTCGCCCGATTACAACGGTATGCGTACTTTTCCCCTAGGCCGTTCTAGTTATTCGTTTCGAGCATCAGAACTGCGAAAATTTTGAGTTTCTCAAGCGTTTCTTACCTCCAAACTGCCATATCTCGTGAACGGATTGAACAATCCGCAAAATCTCTGTTGCATCTGAAAGCAGAGCCTCGCCCGATTACAACGGTGTGTGTAGTTTTCCCCTAGGCCGTTCTAGTTGTTCGTTTCGAGCATCAGAACTGCGAAAATTTTGAGTTTCTCAAGCGTTTCTTACCTCCAAACTGCCATATCTCGCGAACGGATTGACCAATCCGCAAAATTTCTGTTGCATCTATAAGTAGAGACTCGCCCGATTACAACGGTATGTGTAGTTTTCCCCTAGGCCGTTCCAGTTATTCGTTTCGAGCATCAGAACTGCGCAAATTTTGAGTTTCTCAAGCGTTTCTTACATCCAAACGGCCATATCTCGCGAACGGATTGACCAATCCGCATGATTTCTGTTGCATTTGAAAGTAGAAACTCGCCCGATTACAACGGTATGCGTACTTTTCCCATAGGCCGTTCTAGTTATTCGTTTCGAGCATCAGAACTGCGAAAATTTTGAGTTTCTCAAGCGTTTCTTACATCCAAACTGCCATATCTCGGGAACGGATTGACCGGTCCGCAAAATTTCTGTTGCATCTGAAAGTAGAAACTCGCCCGATTACAACGGTATGCGTACTTTTCCCCTAGGCCGTTCTAGTTATTCGTTTCGAGCATCAGAACGGAGAAAATTTTGTGTTTCTCAAGCGTTTCTTACCTCCAAATGGCCATATCTCGCGAACGGATTGACCAATCCGCATGATTTCTGTTGCATCTGAAAGTAGAAACTCGCCCGATTACAACGGTATGCGCACTTTTCCACTAGGTAGTTCTAGTTATTCGTTTCGAGCATCAGAACTGCGAAAATTTTGAGTTTCTCAAGCGTTTCTTACCTCCAAACTGCCATATCTCGTGAACGGATTGAACAATCCGCAAAATCTCTGTTGCATCTGAAAGCAGAGACTCGCCCGATTACAACGGTGTGTGTAGTTTTCCCCTAGGCCGTTCTAGTTATTCGTTTCGAGCATCAGAACTGCGAAAATTTTGAGTTTCTCAAGCGATTCTTACTTCCAAACTGCCATATCTCGCGAACGGATCGACCAATCCGCAAAATTTCTGTTGCATTTGCAAGTAGAAACTCGCCCGATTACAACGGTATGCGTACTTTTCCCCTAGGCCGTTCTAGTTATTCGTTTCGAGCATCAGAACTGCGAAAATTTTGAGTTTCTCAAGCGTTTCTTACCTCCAAACTGCCATATCTCGCGAACGGATTGACCAATCCGCAAAATTTCTGTTGCATCTATAAGTAGAGACTCGCCCGATTACAACGGTATGTGTAGTTTTCCCCTAGGCCGTTCCAGTTATTCGTTTCGAGCATCAGAACTGCGAAAATTTTGAGTTTCTCAAGCGTTTCTTACATCCAAACTGCCATATCTCGCGAACAGATTGACCAATCCGCAAAATTTCTGTTGCATCTGAAAGTACAAACTCGCCCGATTACAACGGTATGCGCACTTTTCCCCTAGGCCGTTCCAGTTATTCGTTTCGAGCATCAGAACTGCGAAAATTTTGAGTTTCTCAAGCGTTTCTTACCTCCAAACTGCCATATCTCGCGAACGGATTGACCAATCCGGAAAATTTCAGTTGCATCTGAAAGTAGGGACTCGCCCGATTACAACGGTATGTGTAGTTTTCCCCTGGGCCGTTCCAGTTATTCGTTTCGAGCATCAGAACTGCGAAAATTTTGAATTTCTCAAGCGTTTCTTACATCCAAACTGCCATATCTCGCGAACGGATCGACCAATCCGCAAAATTTCTGTTGCATCTGCAAGTAGAAACTCGCCCGATTACAACGGTATGCGTACTTTTCCCCTAGGCCGTTCTAGTTATTCGTTACGAGCAT
This sequence comes from Ptiloglossa arizonensis, assembly GCF_051014685.1. Classification (NCBI taxonomy): domain Eukaryota; kingdom Metazoa; phylum Arthropoda; class Insecta; order Hymenoptera; family Colletidae; genus Ptiloglossa; species Ptiloglossa arizonensis. Next base: position 42,440 of record NW_027479737.1, read on the forward strand.
CAGAACTGCGAAAATTTTGAGTTTCTCAAGCGTTTCTTACATCCAAACTGCCATATCTCGGGAACGGATTGACCGATCCGCAAAATTTCTGTTGCATCTGAAAGTAGAAACTCGCCCGATTACAACGGTATGCGTACTTTTCCCCTAGGCCGTTCTAGTTATTCGTTTCGAGCATCAGAACGGAGAAAATTTTGTGTTTCTCAAGCGTTTCTTACCTCCAAATGGCCATATCTCGCGAACGGATTGACCAATCCGCATGATTTCTGTTGCATCTGAAAGTAGAAACTCGCCCGATTACAACGGTATGCGCACTTTTCCACTAGGCAGTTCTAGTTATTCGTTTCGAGCATCAGAACTGCGAAAATTTTGAGTTTCTCAAGCGTTTCTTACATCCAAACGGCCATATCTCGCGAACGGATTGACCAATCCGCATGATTTCCGTTGCATCTGAAAGTAGAAACTCGCCCGATTACAACGGTATGCGCACTTTTCCCCTAGGCCGTTCTTGTTATTCGTTTCAAGCATCAGAACTGCGCAAATTTTGAGTTTCTCAAGCGTTTCTTACATCCAAACGGCCATATCTCGCGAACGGATTGACCAATCCGCATGATTTCTGTTGCATCTGAAAGTAGAAACTCGCCCGATTACAACGGTATGCGTACTTTTCCCCTAGGCCGTTCTAGTTATTCGTTTCGAGCATCAGAACGGAGAAAATTTTGTGTTTCTCAAGCGTTTCTTACCTCCAAATGGCCATATCTCGCGAACGGATTGACCAATCCGCATGATTTCTGTTGCATCTGAAAGTAGAAACTCGCCCGATTACAACGGTATGCGCACTTTTCCACTAGGTAGTTCTAGTTATTCGTTTCGAGCATCAGAACTGCGAAAATTTTGAGTTTCTCAAGCGTTTCTTACATCCAAACGGCCATATCTCGCGAACGGATTGACCAATCCGCAAAATTTCTGTTGCATCTATAAGTAGAGACTCGCCCGATTACAACGGTATGTGTAGTTTTCCCCTAGGCCGTTCCAGTTATTCGTTTCGAGCATCAGAACTGCGAAAATTTTGAGTTTCTCAAGCGTTTCTTACATCCAAACGGCCATATCTCGCGAACGGATTGACCAATCCGCATGATTTCTGTTGCATCTGAAAGTAGAAACTCGCCCGATTACAACGGTATGCGTACTTTTCCCCTAGGCCGTTCTAGTTATTCGTTTCGAGCATCAGAACTGCGAAAATTTTGAGTTTCTCAAGCGTTTCTTACCTCCAAACTGCCATATCTCGTGAACGGATTGAACAATCCGCAAAATCTCTGTTGCATCTGAAAGCAGAGACTCGCCCGATTACAACGGTGTGTGTAGTTTTCCCCTAGGCCGTTCTAGTTATTCGTTTCGAGCATCAGAACTGCGAAAATTTTGAGTTTCTCAAGCGATTCTTACTTCCAAACTGCCATATCTCGCGAACGGATCGACCAATCCGCAAAATTTCTGTTGCATTTGCAAGTAGAAACTCGCCCGATTACAACGGTATGCGTACTTTTCCCCTAGGCCGTTCTAGTTATTCGTTTCGAGCATCAGAACTGCGAAAATTTTGAGTTTCTCAAGCGTTTCTTACTTCCAAACTGCCATATCTCGCGAACGGATTGACCAATCCGCAAAATTTCTGTTGCATCTATAAGTAGAGACTCGCCCGATTACAACGGTATGTGTAGTTTTCCCCTAGGCCGTTCCAGTTATTCGTTTCGAGCATCAGAACTGCGAAAATTTTGAGTTTCTCAAGCGTTTCTTACATCCAAACTGCCATATCTCGCGAACAGATTGACCAATCCGCAAAATTTCTGTTGCATCTGAAAGTACAAACTCGCCCGATTACAACGGTATGCGCACTTTTCCCCTAGGCCGTTCCAGTTATTCGTTTCGAGCATCAGAACTGCGAAAATTTTGAGTTTCTCAAGCGTTTCTTACCTCCAAACTGCCATATCTCGCGAACGGATTGACCAATCCGGAAAATTTCAGTTGCATCTGAAAGTAGGGACTCGCCCGATTACAACGGTATGTGTAGTTTTCCCCTGGGCCGTTCCAGTTATTCGTTTCGAGCATCAGAACTGCGAAAATTTTGAATTTCTCAAGCGTTTCTTACATCCAAACTGCCATATCTCGCGAACGGATCGACCAATCCGCAAAATTTCTGTTGCATCTGCAAGTAGAAACTCGCCCGATTACAACGGTATGCGTACTTTTCCCCTAGGCCGTTCTAGTTATTCGTTACGAGCATCAGAACTGCGAAAATTTTGAGTTTCTCAAGCGTTTCTTACATCCAAACTGCCATATCTCGGGAACGGATTGACCGATCCGCAAAATTTCTGTTGCATCTGAAAGTAGAAACTCGCCCGATTACAACGGTATGCGTACTTTTCCCCTAGGCCGTTCTAGTTATTCGTTTCGAGCATCAGAACGGAGAAAATTTTGTGTTTCTCAAGCGTTTCTTACCTCCAAATGGCCATATCTCGCGAACGGATTGACCAATCCGCATGATTTCTGTTGCATCTGAAAGTAGAAACTCGCCCGATTACAACGGTATGCGCACTTTTCCACTAGGCAGTTCTAGTTATTCGTTTCGAGCATCAGAACTGCGAAAATTTTGAGTTTCTCAAGCGTTTCTTACATCCAAACGGCCATATCTCGCGAACGGATTGACCAATCCGCATGATTTCCGTTGCATCTGAAAGTAGAAACTCGCCCGATTACAACGGTATGCGCACTTTTCCCCTAGGCCGTTCTTGTTATTCGTTTCAAGCATCAGAACTGCGCAAATTTTGAGTTTCTCAAGCGTTTCTTACATCCAAACGGCCATATCTCGCGAACGGATTGACCAATCCGCATGATATCTGTTGCATCTGAAAGTAGAAACTCGCCCGATTACAACGGTATGCGTACTTTTCCCCTAGGCCGTTCTAGTTATTCGTTTCGAGCATCAGAACTGCGAAAATTTTGAGTTTCTCAAGCGTTTCTTACCTCCAAACTGCCATATCTCGTGAACGGATTGAACAATCCGCAAAATCTCTGTTGCATCTGAAAGCAGAGCCTCGCCCGATTACAACGGTGTGTGTAGTTTTCCCCTAGGCCGTTCTAGTTATTCGTTTCGAGCATCAGAACTGCGAAAATTTTGAGTTTCTCAAGCGATTCTTACTTCCAAACTGCCATATCTCGCGAACGGATCGACCAATCCGCAAAATTTCTGTTGCATTTGCAAGTAGAAACTCGCCCGATTACAACGGTATGCGTACTTTTCCCCTAGGCCGTTCTAGTTATTCGTTTCGAGCATCAGAACTGCGAAAATTTTGAGTTTCTCAAGCGTTTCTTACCTCCAAACTGCCATATCTCGCGAACGGATTGACCAATCCGCAAAATTTCTGTTGCATCTATAAGTAGAGACTCGCCCGATTACAACGGTATGTGTAGTTTTCCCCTAGGCCGTTCCAGTTATTCGTTTCGAGCATCAGAACTGCGAAAATTTTGAGTTTCTCAAGCGTTTCTTACATCCAAACTGCCATATCTCGCGAACAGATTGACCAATCCGCAAAATTTCTGTTGCATCTGAAAGTACAAACTCGCCCGATTACAACGGTATGCGCACTTTTCCCCTAGGCCGTTCCAGTTATTCGTTTCGAGCATCAGAACTGCGAAAATTTTGAGTTTCTCAAGCGTTTCTTACATCCAAACGGCCATATCTCGCGAACGGATTGACCAATCCGCATGATTTCCGTTGTATCTGAAAGTAGAAACTCGCCCGATTATAACGGTATGCGCACTTTTCCACTAGGCAGTTCTAGTTATTCGTTTCGAGCATCAGAACTGCGAAAATTTTGAGTTTCTCAAGCGTTTCTTACATCCAAACGGCCATATCTCGCGAACAGATTGACCAATCCGCATGATTTCCGTTGCATCTGAAAGTAGAAACTCGCCCGATTACAACGGTATGCGCACTTTTCCCCTAGGCCGTTCTTGTTATTCGTTTCGAGCATCAGAACTGCGCAAATTTTGAGTTTCTCAAGCGTTTCTTACATCCAAACGGCCATATCTCGCGAACGGATTGACCAATCCGCATGATTTCTGTTGCATCTGAAAGTAGAAACTCGCCCGATTACAACGGTATGCGTACTTTTCCCCTAGGCCGTCCTAGTTATTCGTTTCGAGCATCAGAACTGCGAAAATTTTGAGTTTCTCAAGCGTTTCTTACATCCAAACTGCCATATCTCGTGAACGGATTGAACAATCCGCAAAATCTCTGTTGCATCTGAAAGCAGATACTCGCCCGATTACAACGGTGTGTGTAGTTTTCCCCTAGGCCGTTCTAGTTGTTCGTTTCGAGCATCAGAACTGCGCAAATTTTGAGTTTCTCAAGCGTTTCTTACATCCAAACTGCCATATCTCGGGAACGGATTGACCGATCCGCAAAATTTCTGTTGCATCTGAAAGTAGAAACTCGCCCGATTACAACGGTATGCGTACTTTTCCCCTAGGCCGTTCTAGTTATTCGTTTCGAGCATCAGAACGGAGAAAATTTTGTGTTTCTCAAGCGTTTCTTACCTCCAAATGGCCATATCTCGCGAACGGATTGACCAATCCGCATGATTTCTGTTGCATCTGAAAGTAGAAACTCGCCCGATTACAACGTTATGCGCACTTTTCCACTAGGCAGTTCTAGTTATTCGTTTCGAGCATCAGAACTGCGAAAATTTTGAGTTTCTCAAGCGTTTCTTACATCCAAACGGCCATATCTCGCGATCGGATTGACCAATCCGCATGATTTCCGTTGCATCTGAAAGTAGAAACTCGCCCGATTACAACGGTATGCGCACTTTTCCCCTAGGCCGTTCTTGTTATTCGTTTCAAGCATCAGAACTGCGCAAATTTTGAGTTTCTCAAGCGTTTCTTACATCCAAACGGCCATATCTCGCGAACGGATTGACCAATCCGCATGATTTCTGTTGCATCTGAAAGTAGAAACTCGCCCGATTACAACGGTATGCGTACTTTTCCCCTAGGCCGTTCTAGTTATTCGTTTCGAGCATCAGAACTGCGAAAATTTTGAGTTTCTCAAGCGTTTCTTACCTCCAAACTGCCATATCTCGTGAACGGATTGAACAATCCGCAAAATCTCTGTTGCATCTGAAAGCAGAGCCTCGCCCGATTACAACGGTGTGTGTAGTTTTCCCCTAGGCCGTTCTAGTTATTCGTTTCGAGCATCAGAACTGCGCAAATTTTGAGTTTCTCAAGCGTTTCTTACATCCAAACGGCCATATCTCGCGAACGGATTGACCAATCCGCATGATTTCTGTTGCATCTGAAAGTAGAAACTCGCCCGATTACAACGGTATGCGTACTTTTCCCCTAGGCCGTTCTAGTTATTCGTTTCGAGCATCAGAACTGCGAAAATTTTGAGTTTCTCAAGCGTTTCTTACCTCCAAACTGCCATATCTCGTGAACGGATTGAACAATCCGCAAAATCTCTGTTGCATCTGAAAGCAGAGCCTCGCCCGATTACAACGGTGTGTGTAGTTTTCCCCTAGGCCGTTCTAGTTATTCGTTTCGAGCATCAGAACTGCGAAAATTTTGAGTTTCTCAAGCGATTCTTACTTCCAAACTGCCATATCTCGCGAACGGATCGACCAATCCGCAAAATTTCTGTTGCATTTGCAAGTAGAAACTCGCCCGATTACAACGGTATGCGTACTTTTCCCCTAGGCCGTTCTAGTTATTCGTTTCGAGCATCAGAACTGCGAAAATTTTGAGTTTCTCAAGCGTTTCTTACCTCCAAACTGCCATATCTCGCGAACGGATTGACCAATCCGCAAAATTTCTGTTGCATCTATAAGTAGAGACTCGCCCGATTACAACGGTATGTGTAGTTTTCCTCTAGGCCGTTCCAGTTATTCGTTTCGAGCATCAGAACTGCGAAAATTTTGAGTTTCTCAAGCGTTTCTTACATCCAAACTGCCATATCTCGCGAACAGATTGACCAATCCGCAAAATTTCTGTTGCATCTGAAAGTACAAACTCGCCCGATTACAACGGTATGCGCACTTTTCCCCTAGGCCGTTCCAGTTATTCGTTTCGAGCATCAGAACTGCGAAAATTTTGAGTTTCTCAAGCGTTTCTTACATCCAAACGGCCATATCTCGCGAACGGATTGACCAATCCGCATGATTTCCGTTGTATCTGAAAGTAGAAACTCGCCCGATTATAACGGTATGCGCACTTTTCCACTAGGCAGTTCTAGTTATTCGTTTCGAGCATCAGAACTGCGAAAATTTTGAGTTTCTCAAGCGTTTCTTACATCCAAACGGCCATATCTCGCGAACAGATTGACCAATCCGCATGATTTCCGTTGCATCTGAAAGTAGAAACTCGCCCGATTACAACGGTATGCGCACTTTTCCCCTAGGCCGTTCTAGTTATTCGTTTCGAGCATCAGAACTGCGCAAATTTTGAGTTTCTCAAGCGTTTCTTACATCCAAACGGCCATATCTCGCGAACGGATTGACCAATCCGCATGATTTCTGTTGCATCTGAAAGTAGAAACTCGCCCGATTACAACGGTATGCGTACTTTTCCCCTAGGCCGTTCTAGTTATTCGTTTCGAGCATCAGAACTGCGAAAATTTTGAGTTTCTCAAGCGTTTCTTACCTCCAAACTGCCATATCTCGTGAACGGATTGAACAATCCGCAAAATCTCTGTTGCATCTGAAAGCAGAGCCTCGCCCGATTACAACGGTGTGTGTAGTTTTCCCCTAGGCCGTTCTAGTTATTCGTTTCGAGCATCAGAACTGCGAAAATTTTGAGTTTCTCAAGCGATTCTTACTTCCAAACTGCCATATCTCGCGAACGGATCGACCAATCCGCAAAATTTCTGTTGCATTTGCAAGTAGAAACTCGCCCGATTACAACGGTATGCGTACTTTTCCCCTAGGCCGTTCTAGTTATTCGTTTCGAGCATCAGAACTGCGAAAATTTTGAGTTTCTCAAGCGTTTCTTACCTCCAAACTGCCATATCTCGCGAACGGATTGACCAATCCGCAAAATTTCTGTTGCATCTGAAAGCAGATACTCGCCCGATTACAACGGTGTGTGTAGTTTTCCCCTAGGCCGTTCTAGTTGTTCGTTTCGAGCATCAGAACTGCGAAAATTTTGAGTTTCTCAAGCGATTCTTACATCCAAACTGCCATATCTCGCGAACGGATCGACCAATCCGCAAAATTTCTGTTGCATTTGCAAGTAGAAACTCGCCCGATTACAACGGTATGCGTACTCTTCCCCTAGGCCGTTCTAGTTATTCGTTTCGAGCCTCAGAACTGCGAAAATTTTGAGTTTCTCAAGCGTTTCTTACATCCAAACTGCCATATCTCGCGAACAGATTGACCAATCCGCAAAATTTCTGTTGCATCTGAAAGTACAAACTCGCCCGATTACAACGGTATGCGCACTTTTCCCCTAGGCCGTTCCAGTTATTCGTTTCGAGCATCAGAACTGCGAAAATTTTGAGTTTCTCAAGCGTTTCTTACATCCAAACGGCCATACTACCTTGATCAAAAAGTTTTAGGACTTTATTCATAAAATCAAAAATACAAATTTATTCGTCCAAATCGATATGGTCCCCTTCAAAGTAGTCCCCATTGACTGCAATGCACTTGCGCCAGCGCTTGATCCAATTCTCGAAACACCGCTGGTACTCAATTTTCGGTATGTCCATCAGAGCCGTCTTCGATTTTGTCATGACCTCCTCTCGGGTACTGTAGCGCGTTCCGCGAAGCGGTTTTTTAATTCGGTTGAACAGAAAAAAGTCGCAGGGAGCCAGATCTGGTGAATTTGAAGGCTGCTGGATAGTGTTCGTGTTGTTTTTCGTCAAAAACTCGCGGATAAGGATCGCATTGTGCGCCGGTGCGTTATCGTGGTGCAAAATCCACGAGTTGTTTGCCCACAAATCTGGCCTTTTTTGACGAATTGCTTCGCGCAAACGTCTCAAAACGCCCAAATAATATTCTTTGTTGACTGTCTGTTTTTCTGGCAAGAATTCTTGATGCACAACACCATTGTAATCCATGAAAACCGTGAGCATCGCCTTCTTTCTTGACTGAAAACGACGTGGTTTTTCGACCGACTCACGACCACTTCTGAAGCGTTCGTGCCATCGAAAAACATTTGATCTCGAAAGAGTATCGTTGCCGAAACACTTCTCCAACATATCCAAGGTCTGCGGACCGTTAAATCCGTTCTTTACACAAAATTTAATGCAAACTCGTTGATGCTCAAATGCTGCCATTTTCAAAATCGAAGACACGAACAAAGGAGATGTGCTCAGTACAACGTAACTTTTACAAATATCAAGCTATGATGTTGAAATTGGAAGGAAGTGTTAATGACAGATATGGTAACCTAACAAAAAAAAAAAAGAAACAATCGGTTGATTGACAGCGACACACGGGGGCAGTCCTAGAACTTTTTGATCAAGGTAGTATCTCGCGAACGGATTGACCAATCCGCATGATTTCCGTTGCATCTGAAAGTAGAAACTCGCCCGATTACAACGGTATGCGCACTTTTCCACTAGGCAGTTCTAGTTATTCGTTTCGAGCATCAGAACTGCGAAAATTTTGAGTTTCTCAAGCGTTTCTTACATCCAAACTGCCATATCTCGTGAACGGATTGAACAATCCGCAAAATCTCTGTTGCATCTGAAAGCAGAGACTCGCCCGATTACAACGGTGTGTGTAATTTTTCCCCTAGGCCGTTCCAGTTATTCGTTTCGAGCATCAGAACTGCGCAAATTTTGAGTTTCTCAAGCGTTTCTTACATCCAAACGGCCATATCTCGCGAACGGATTGACCAATCCGCATGATTTCTGTTGCATCTGAAAGTAGAAACTCGCCCGATTACAACGGTATGTGTAGTTTTCCCCTGGGCCGTTCCAGTTATTCGTTTCGAGCATCAGAACTGCGAAAATTTTGAATTTCTCAAGCGTTTCTTACATCCAAACTGCCATATCTCGCGAACGGATCGACCAATCCGCAAAATTTCTGTTGCATCTGCAAGTAGAAACTCGCCCGATTACAACGGTATGCGTACTTTTCCCCTAGGCCGTTCTAGTTATTCGTTACGAGCATCAGAACTGCGAAAATTTTGAGTTTCTCAAGCGTTTCTTACATCCAAACTGCCATATCTCGGGAACGGATTGACCGATCCGCAAAATTTCTGTTGCATCTGAAAGTAGAAACTCGCCCGATTACAACGGTATGCGTACTTTTCCCCTAGGCCGTTCTAGTTATTCGTTTCGAGCATCAGAACGGAGAAAATTTTGTGTTTCTCAAGCGTTTCTTACCTCCAAATGGCCATATCTCGCGAACGGATTGACCAATCCGCATGATTTCTGTTGCATCTGAAAGTAGAAACTCGCCCGATTACAACGGTATGCGCACTTTTCCACTAGGCAGTTCTAGTTATTCGTTTCGAGCATCAGAACTGCGAAAATTTTGAGTTTCTCAAGCGTTTCTTACATCCAAACGGCCATATCTCGCGAACGGATTGACCAATCCGCATGATTTCCGTTGCATCTGAAAGTAGAAACTCGCCCGATTACAACGGTATGCGCACTTTTCCCCTAGGCCGTTCTTGTTATTCGTTTCGAGCATCAGAACTGCGCAAATTTTGAGTTTCTCAAGCGTTTCTTACATCCAAACGGCCATATCTCGCGAACGGATGACCAATCCGCATGATTTCTGTTGCATCTGAAAGTAGAAACTCGCCCGATTACAACGGTATGCGTACTTTTCCCCTAGGCCGTTCTAGTTATTCGTTTCGAGCATCAGAACTGCGAAAATTTTGAGTTTCTCAAGCGTTTCCTACCTCCAAACTGCCATATCTCGTGAACGGATTGAACAATCCGCAAAATCTCTGTTGCATCTGAAAGCAGAGACTCGCCCGATTACAACGGTGTGTGTAGTTTTCCCCTAGGCCGTTCTAGTTATTCGTTTCGAGCATCAGAACTGCGAAAATTTTGAGTTTCTCAAGCGATTCTTACTTCCAAACTGCCATATCTCGCGAACGGATCGACCAATCCGCAAAATTTCTGTTGCATTTGCAAGTAGAAACTCGCCCGATTACAACGGTATGCGTACTTTTCCCGTAGGCCGTTCTAGTTATTCGTTTCGAGCATCAGAACTGCGAAAATTTTGAGTTTCTCAAGCGTTTCTTACCTCCAAACTGCCATATCTCGCGAACGGATTGAACAATCCGCAAAATTTCTGTTGCATCTATAAGTAGAGACTCGCCCGATTACAACGGTATGTGTAGTTTTCCCCTAGGCCGTTCCAGTTATTCGTTTCGAGCATCAGAACTGCGAAAATTTTGAGTTTCTCAAGCGTTTCTTACATCCAAACTGCCATATCTCGCGAACAGATTGACCAATCCGCAAAATTTCTGTTGCATCTGAAAGTACAAACTCGCCCGATTACAACGGTATGCGCACTTTTCCCCTAGGCCGTTCCAGTTATTCGTTTCGAGCATCAGAACTGCGAAAATTTTGAGTTTCTCAAGCGTTTCTTACCTACAAACTGCCATATCTCGCGAACGGATTGACCAATCCGGAAAATTTCAGTTGCATCTGAAAGTAGGGACTCGCCCGATTACAACGGTATGTGTAGTTTTCCCGTGGGCCGTTCCAGTTATTCGTTTCGAGCATCAGAACTGCGAAAATTTTGAATTTCTCAAGCGTTTCTTACATCCAAACTGCCATATCTCGCGAACGGATCGACCAATCCGGAAAATTTCAGTTGCATCTGAAAGTAGGGACTCGCCCGATTACAACGGTATGTGTAGTTTTCCCCTGGGCCGTTCCAGTTATTCGTTTCGAGCATCAGAACTGCGAAAATTTTGAGTTTCTCAAGCGATTCTTACTTCCAAACTGCCATATCTCGCGAACGGATCGACCAATCCGCAAAATTTCTGTTGCATTTGCAAGTAGAAACTCGCCCGATTACAACGGTATGCGTACTTTTCCCGTAGGCCGTTCTAGTTATTCGTTTCGAGCATCAGAACTGCGAAAATTTTGAGTTTCTCAAGCGTTTCTTACCTCCAAACTGCCATATCTCGCGAACGGATTGAACAATCCGCAAAATTTCTGTTGCATCTATAAGTAGAGACTCGCCCGATTACAACGGTATGTGTAGTTTTCCCCTAGGCCGTTCCAGTTATTCGTTTCGAGCATCAGAACTGCGAAAATTTTGAGTTTCTCAAGCGTTTCTTACATCCAAACTGCCATATCTCGCGAACAGATTGACCAATCCGCAAAATTTCTGTTGCATCTGAAAGTACAAACTCGCCCGATTACAACGGTATGCGCACTTTTCCCCTAGGCCGTTCCAGTTATTCGTTTCGAGCATCAGAACTGCGAAAATTTTGAGTTTCTCAAGCGTTTCTTACCTACAAACTGCCATATCTCGCGAACGGATTGACCAATCCGGAAAATTTCAGTTGCATCTGAAAGTAGGGACTCGCCCGATTACAACGGTATGTGTAGTTTTCCCGTGGGCCGTTCCAGTTATTCGTTTCGAGCATCAGAACTGCGAAAATTTTGAATTTCTCAAGCGTTTCTTACATCCAAACTGCCATATCTCGCGAACGGATCGACCAATCCGGAAAATTTCAGTTGCATCTGAAAGTAGGGACTCGCCCGATTACAACGGTATGTGTAGTTTTCCCCTGGGCCGTTCCAGTTATTCGTTTCGAGCATCAGAACTGCGAAAATTTTGAGTTTCTCAAGCGATTCTTACTTCCAAACTGCCATATCTCGCGAACGGATCGACCAATCCGCAAAATTTCTGTTGCATTTGCAAGTAGAAACTCGCCCGATTACAACGGTATGCGTACTTTTCCCGTAGGCCGTTCTAGTTATTCGTTTCGAGCATTAGAACTGCGAAAATTTTGAGTTTCTCAAGCGTTTCTTACCTCCAAACTGCCATATCTCGCGAACGGATTGAACAATCCGCAAAATTTCTGTTGCATCTATAAGTAGAGACTCGCCCGATTACAACGGTATGTGTAGTTTTCCCCTAGGCCGTTCCAGTTATTCGTTTCGAGCATCAGAACTGCGAAAATTTTGAGTTTCTCAAGCGTTTCTTACATCCAAACTGCCATATCTCGCGAACAGATTGACCAATCCGCAAAATTTCTGTTGCATCTGAAAGTACAAACTCGCCCGATTACAACGGTATGCGCACTTTTCCCCTAGGCCGTTCCAGTTATTCGTTTCGAGCATCAGAACTGCGAAAATTTTGAGTTTCTCAAGCGTTTCTTACCTACAAACTGCCATATCTCGCGAACGGATTGACCAATCCGGAAAATTTCAGTTGCATCTGAAAGTAGGGACTCGCCCGATTACAACGGTATGCGCACTTTTCCCCTAGGCCGTTCTAGTTATTCGTTTCGAGCATCAGAACTGCGAAAATTTTGAGTTTCTCAAGCGATTCTTACATCCAAACTGCCATATCTCGCGAACGGATCGACCAATCCGCAAAATTTCTGTTGCATTTGCAAGTAGAAACTCGCCCGATTACAACGGTATGCGCACTTTTCCACTAGGCAGTTCCAGTTATTCGTTTCGGGCATCAGAACTGCGCAAATTTTGAGTTTCTCAAGCGTTTCTTACATCCAAACGGCCATATCTCGCGAACGGATTGACCAATCCGCAAAATTTCTGTTGCATTTGCAAGTAGAAACTCGCCCGATTACAACGGTATGCGTACTTTTCCCCTAGGCCGTCCTAGTTATTCGTTTCGAGCATCAGAACTGCGAAAATTTTGAGTTTCTCAAGCGTTTCTTACATCCAAACTGCCATATCTCGCGAACGGATTGACCAATCCGCATGATTTCCGTTGCATCTGAAAGTAGAAACTCGCCCGATTACAACGGTATGCGCACTTTTCCACTAGGCAGTTCTAGTTATTCGTTTCGAGCATCAGAACTGCGAAAATTTTGAGTTTCTCAAGCGATTCTTACATCCAAACGGCCATATCTCGCGAACGGATTGACCAATCCGCATGATTTCAGGTTGCATCTGAAAGTAGAAACTCGCCCGATTACAACGGTATGCGCACTTTTCCCCTAGGCCGTTCTAGTTATTCGTTTCGAGCATCAGAACTGCGCAAATTTTGAGTTTCTCAAGCGTTTCTTAGATCCAAACGGCCATATCTCGCGAACGGATTGACCAATCCGCATGATTTCTGTTGCATCTGAAAGTAGAAACTCGCCCGATTACAACGGTATGCGTACTTTTCCCCTAGGCCGTCCTAGTTATTCGTTTCGAGCATCAGAACTGCGAAAATTTTGAGTTTCTCAAGCGATTCTTACATCCAAACTGCCATATCTCGCGAACGGATCGACCAATCCGCAAAATTTCTGTTGCATTTGCAAGTAGAAACTCGCCCGATTACAACGGTATGCGCACTTTTCCACTAGGCAGTTCTAGTTATTCGTTTCGGGCATCAGAACTGCGCAAATTTTGAGTTTCTCAAGCGTTTCTTACATCCAAACGGCCATATCTCGCGAACGGATTGACCAATCCGCAAAATTTCTGTTGCATTTGCAAGTAGAAACTCGCCCGATTACAACGGTATGCGTACTTTTCCCCTAGGCCGTCCTAGTTATTCGTTTCGAGCATCAGAACTGCGAAAATTTTGAGTTTCTCAAGCGTTTCTTACATCCAAACTGCCATATCTCGTGAACGGATTGAACAATCCGCAAAATCTCTGTTGCATCTGAAAGCAGAGACTCGCCCGATTACAACGGTGTGTGTAGTTTTCCCCTAGGCCGTTCTAGTTATTCGTTTCGAGCATCAGAACTGCGAGAATTTTGAGTTTCTCAAGCGTTTCTTACCTCCAAACTGCCATATCTCGCGAACGGATTGACCAATCCGGAAAATTTCAGTTGCATCTGAAAGTAGGGACTCGCCCGATTACAACGGTATGTGTAGTTTTCCCCTGGGCCGTTCCAGTTATTCGTTTCGAGCATCAGAACTGCGAAAATTTTGAATTTCTCAAGCGTTTCTTACATCCAAACTGCCATATCTCGCGAACGGATCGACCAATCCGCAAAATTTCTGTTGCATCTGAAAGCAGATACTCGCCCGATTACAACGGTGTGTGTAGTTTTCCCCTAGGCCGTTCTAGTTGTTCGTTTCGAGCATCAGAACTGCGAAAATTTTGAGTTTCTCAAGCGATTCTTACATCCAAACTGCCATATCTCGCGAACGGATCGACCAATCCGCAAAATTTCTGTTGCATTTGCAAGTAGAAACTCGCCCGATTACAACGGTATGCGTACTTTTCCCCTAGGCCGTTCTAGTTATTCGTTTCGAGCCTCAGAACTGCGAAAATTTTGAGTTTCTCAAGCGTTTCTTACCTCCAAACTGCCATATCTCGCGAACGGATTGACCAATCCGCAAAATTTCTGTTGCATCTATAAGTAGAGACTCGCCCGATTACAACGGTATGTGTAGTTTTCCCCTAGGCCGTTCCAGTTATTCGTTTCGAGCATCAGAACTGCGAAAATTTTGAGTTTCTCAAGCGTTTCTTACATCCAAACTGCCATATCTCGCGAACAGATTGACCAATCCGCAAAATTTCTGTTGCATCTGAAAGTACAAACTCGCCCGATTACAACGGTATGCGCACTTTTCCCCTAGGCCGTTCCAGTTATTCGTTTCGAGCATCAGAACTGCGAAAATTTTGAGTTTCTCAAGCGTTTCTTACATCCAAACGCCCATATCTCGCGAACGGATTGACCAATCCGCATGATTTCCGTTGCATCTGAAAGTAGAAACTCGCCCGATTACAACGGTATGCGCACTTTTCCACTAGGCAGTTCTAGTTATTCGTTTCGAGCATCAGAACTGCGAAAATTTTGAGTTTCTCAAGCGTTTCTTACATCCAAACGGCCATATCTCGCGAACGGATTGACCAATCCGCATGATTTCCGTTGCATCTGAAAGTAGAAACTCGCCCGATTACAACGGTATGCGCACTTTTCCCCTAGGCCGTTCTAGTTATTCGTTTCGAGCATCAGAACTGCGCAAATTTTGAGTTTCTCAAGCGTTTCTTACATCCAAACGGCCATATCTCGCGAACGGACTGACCAATCCGCATGATTTCTGTTGCATCTGAAAGTAGAAACTCGCCCGATTACAACAGTATGCGTACTTTTCCCCTAGGCCGTCCTAGTTGTTCGTTTCGAGCATCAGAACTGCGAAAATTTTGAGTTTCTCAAGCGATTCTTACATCCAAACTGCCATATCTCGCGAACGGATCGACCAATCCGCAAAATTTCTGTTGCATTTGCAAGTAGAAACTCGCCCGATTACAACGGTATGCGTACTTTTCCCCTAGGCCGTTCTAGTTATTCGTTTCGAGCCTCAGAACTGCGAAAATTTTGAGTTTCTCAAGCGTTTCTTACCTCCAAACTGCCATATCTCGCGAACGGATTGACCAATCCGCAAAATTTCTGTTGCATCTATAAGTAGAGACTCGCCCGATTACAACGGTATGTGTAGTTTTCCCCTAGGCCGTTCCAGTTATTCGTTTCGAGCATCAGAACTGCGAAAATTTTGAGTTTCTCAAGCGTTTCTTACATCCAAACTGCCATATCTCGCGAACAGATTGACCAATCCGCAAAATTTCTGTTGCATCTGAAAGTACAAACTCGCCCGATTACAACGGTATGCGCACTTTTCCCCTAGGCCGTTCCAGTTATTCGTTTCGAGCATCAGAACTGCGAAAATTTTGAGTTTCTCAAGCGTTTCTTACATCCAAACGGCCATATCTCGCGAACGGATTGACCAATCCGCATGATTTCCGTTGCATCTGAAAGTAGAAACTCGCCCGATTACAACGGTATGCGCACTTTTCCACTAGGCAGTTCTGGTTATTCGTTTCGAGCATCAGAACTGCGAAAATTTTGAGTTTCTCAAGCGTTTCTTACATCCAAACGGCCATATCTCGCGAACGGATTGACCAATCCGCATGATTTCCGTTGCATCTGAAAGTAGAAACTCGCCCGATTACAACGGTATGCGCACTTTTCCCCTAGGCCGTTCTAGTTATTCGTTTCGAGCATCAGAACTGCGCAAATTTTGAGTTTCTCAAGCGTTTCTTACATCCAAACGGCCATATCTCGCGAACGGATTGACCAATCCGCATGATTTCTGTTGCATCTGAAAGTAGAAACTCGCCCGATTACAACGGTATGCGTACTTTTCCCCTAGGCCGTCCTAGTTATTCGTTTCGAGCATCAGAACTGCGAAAATTTTGAGTTTCTCAAGCGATTCTTACATCCAAACTGCCATATCTCGCGAACGGATCGACCAATCCGCAAAATTTCTGTTGCATTTGCAAGTAGAAACTCGCCCGATTACAACGGTATGCGCACTTTTCCACTAGGCAGTTCCAGTTATTCGTTTCGGGCATCAGAACTGCGCAAATTTTGAGTTTCTCAAGCGTTTCTTACATCCAAACGGCCATATCTCGCGAACGGATTGACCAATCCGCAAAATTTCTGTTGCATTTGCAAGTAGAAACTCGCCCGATTACAACGGTATGCGTACTTTTCCCCTAGGCCGTCCTAGTTATTCGTTTCGAGCATCAGAACTGCGAAAATTTTGAGTTTCTCAAGCGTTTCTTACATCCAAACTGCCATATCTCGCGAACGGATTGACCAATCCGCATGATTTCCGTTGCATCTGAAAGTAGAAACTCGCCCGATTACAACGGTATGCGCACTTTTCCACTAGGCAGTTCTAGTTATTCGTTTCGAGCATCAGAACTGCGAAAATTTTGAGTTTCTCAAGCGTTTCTTACATCCAAACGGCCATATCTCGCGAACGGATTGACCAATCCGCATGATTTCCGTTGCATCTGAAAGTAGAAACTCGCCCGATTACAACGGTGTGCGCACTTTTCCCCTAGGCCGTTCTAGTTATTCGTTTCGAGCATCAGAACTGCGCAAATTTTGAGTTTCTCAAGCGTTTCTTACATCCAAACGGCCATATCTCGCGAACGGATTGACCAATCCGCATGATTTCTGTTGCATCTGAAAGTAGAAACTCGCCCGATTACAACGGTATGCGTACTTTTCCCCTAGGCCGTCCTAGTTATTCGTTTCGAGCATCAGAACTGCGAAAATTTTGAGTTTCTCAAGCGATTCTTACATCCAAACTGCCATATCTCGCGAACGGATCGACCAATCCGCAAAATTTCTGTTGCATTTGCAAGTAGAAACTCGCCCGATTACAACGGTATGCGCACTTTTCCACTAGGCAGTTCTAGTTATTCGTTTCGGGCATCAGAACTGCGCAAATTTTGAGTTTCTCAAGCGTTTCTTACATCCAAACGGCCATATCTCGCGAACGGATTGACCAATCCGCAAAATTTCTGTTGCATTTGCAAGTAGAAACTCGCCCGATTACAACGGTATGCGTACTTTTCCCCTAGGCCGTCCTAGTTATTCGTTTCGAGCATCAGAACTGCGAAAATTTTGAGTTTCTCAAGCGTTTCTTACATCCAAACTGCCATATCTCGTGAACGGATTGAACAATCCGCAAAATCTCTGTTGCATCTGAAAGCAGAGACTCGCCCGATTACAACGGTGTGTGTAGTTTTCCCCTAGGCCGTTCTAGTTGTTCGTTTCGAGCATCAGAACTGCGAAAATTTTGAGTTTCTCAAGCGATTCTTACATCCAAACTGCCATATCTCGCGAACGGATCGACCAATCCGCAAAATTTCTGTTGCATTTGCAAGTAGAAACTCGCCCGATTACAACGGTATGCGCACTTTTCCACTAGGCAGTTCTAGTTATTCGTTTCGGGCATCAGAACTGCGCAAATTTTGAGTTTCTCAAGCGTTTCTTACATCCAAACGGCCATATCTCGCGAACGGATTGACCAATCCGCATGATTTCTGTTGCATCTGAAAGTAGAAACTCGCCCGATTACAACGGTATGCGTACTTTTCCCATAGGCCGTTCTAGTTATTCGTTTCGAGCATCAGAACTGCGAGAATTTTGAGTTTCTCAAGCGTTTCTTACCTCCAAACTGCCATATCTCGCGAACGGATTGACCAATCCGGAAAATTTCAGTTGCATCTGAAAGTAGGGACTCGCCCGATTACAACGGTATGTGTAGTTTTCCCCTGGGCCGTTCCAGTTATTCGTTTCGAGCATCAGAACTGCGAAAATTTTGAATTTCTCAAGCGTTTCTTACATCCAAACTGCCATATCTCGCGAAGGGATCGACCAATCCGCAAAATTTCTGTTGCATCTGCAAGTAGAAACTCGCCCGATTACAACGGTATGTGTACATTTCCCCTAGGCCGTTCTAGTTATTCGTTACGAGCATCAGAACTGCGAAAATTTTGAGTTTCTCAAGCGTTTCTTACTTCCAAACTGCCATATCTCGCGAACGGATCGACCAATCCGCAAAATTTCTGTTGCATTTGCAAGTAGAAACTCGCCCGATTACAACGGTATGCGTACTTTTCCCCTAGGCCGTTCTAGTTATTCGTTTCGAGCATCAGAACTGCGAAAATTTTGAGTTTCTCAAGCGTTTCTTACCTCCAAACTGCCATATCTCGCGAACGGATTGACCAATCCGCAAAATTTCTGTTGCATCTATAAGTAGAGACTCGCCGATTACAACGGTATGTGTAGTTTTCCCCTAGGCCGTTCCAGTTATTCGTTTCGAGCATCAGAACTGCGAAAATTTTGAGTTTCTCAAGCGTTTCTTACATCCAAACTGCCATATCTCGCGAACAGATTGACCAATCCGCAAAATTTCTGTTGCATCTGAAAGTACAAACTCGCCCGATTACAACGGTATTCGCACTTTTCCCCTAGGCCGTTCCAGTTATTCGTTTCGAGCATCAGAACTGCGAAAATTTTGAGTTTCTCAAGCGTTTCTTACATCCAAACGGCCATATCTCGCGAACGGATTGACCAATCCGCATGATTTCCGTTGCATCTGAAAGTAGAAACTCGCCCGATTACAACGGTATGCGTACTTTTCCCCTAGGCCGTTCTAGTTATTCGTTTCGAGCATCTGAACTGCGAAAATTTTGAGTTTCTCAAGCGTTTCTTACATCCAAACGGCCATATGTCGCGAACGGATTGACCAATCCGCATGATTTCCGTTGCATCTGAAAGTAGAAACTCGCCCGATTACAACGGTATGCGCACTTTTCCACTAGGCAGTTCTAGTTATTCGTTTCGAGCATCAGAACTGCGAAAATTTTGAGTTTCTCAAGCGTTTCTTACATCCAAACGGCCATATCTCGCGAACGGATTGACCAATCCGCATGATTTCCGTTGCATCTGAAAGTAGAAACTCGCCCGATTACAACGGTATGCGCACTTTTCCCCTAGGCCGTTCTAGTTATTCGTTTCGAGCATCAGAACTGCGCAAATTTTGTGTTTCTCAAGCGTTTCTTACATCCAAACGGCCATATCTCGCGAACGGATTGACCAATCCGCATGATTTCTGTTGCATCTGAAAGTAGAAACTCGCCCGATTACAACGGTATGCGTACTTTTCCCCTAGGCCGTCCTAGTTATTCGTTTCGAGCATCAGAACTGCGAAAATTTTGAGTTTCTCAAGCGATTCTTACATCCAAACTGCCATATCTCGCGAACGGATCGACCAATCCGCAAAATTTCTGTTGCATTTGCAAGTAGAAACTCGCCCGATTACAACGGTATGCGCACTTTTCCACTAGGCAGTTCTAGTTATTCGTTTCGGGCATCAGAACTGCGCAAATTTTGAGTTTCTCAAGCGTTTCTTACATCCAAACGGCCATATCTCGCGAACGGATTGACCAATCCGCAAAATTTCTGTTGCATTTGCAAGTAGAAACTCGCCCGATTACAACGGTATGCGTACTTTTCCCCTAGGCCGTCCTAGTTATTCGTTTCGAGCATCAGAACTGCGAAAATTTTGAGTTTCTCAAGCGTTTCTTACATCCAAACTGCCATATCTCGTGAACGGATTGAACAATCCGCAAAATCTCTGTTGCATCTGAAAGCAGAGACTCGCCCGATTACAACGGTGTGTGTAGTTTTCCCCTAGGCCGTTCTAGTTGTTCGTTTCGAGCATCAGAACTGCGAAAATTTTGAGTTTCTCAAGCGATTCTTACATCCAAACTGCCATATCTCGCGAACGGATCGACCAATCCGCAAAATTTCTGTTGCATTTGCAAGTAGAAACTCGCCCGATTACAACGGTATGCGCACTTTTCCACTAGGCAGTTCTAGTTATTCGTTTCGGGCATCAGAACTGCGCAAATTTTGAGTTTCTCAAGCGTTTCTTACATCCAAACGGCCATATCTCGCGAACGGATTGACCAATCCGCATGATTTCTGTTGCATCTGAAAGTAGAAACTCGCCCGATTACAACGGTATGCGTACTTTTCCCATAGGCCGTTCTAGTTATTCGTTTCGAGCATCAGAACTGCGAGAATTTTGAGTTTCTCAAGCGTTTCTTACCTCCAAACTGCCATATCTCGCGAACGGATTGACCAATCCGGAAAATTTCAGTTGCATCTGAAAGTAGGGACTCGCCCGATTACAACGGTATGTGTAGTTTTCCCCTGGGCCGTTCCAGTTATTCGTTTCGAGCATCAGAACTGCGAAAATTTTGAATTTCTCAAGCGTTTCTTACATCCAAACTGCCATATCTCGCGAAGGGATCGACCAATCCGCAAAATTTCTGTTGCATCTGCAAGTAGAAACTCGCCCGATTACAACGGTATGTGTACTTTTCCCCTAGGCCGTTCTAGTTATTCGTTACGAGCATCAGAACTGCGAAAATTTTGAGTTTCTCAAGCGTTTCTTACTTCCAAACTGCCATATCTCGCGAACGGATCGACCAATCCGCAAAATTTCTGTTGCATTTGCAAGTAGAAACTCGCCCGATTACAACGGTATGCGTACTTTTCCCCTAGGCCGTTCTAGTTATTCGTTTCGAGCATCAGAACTGCGAAAATTTTGAGTTTCTCAAGCGTTTCTTACCTCCAAACTGCCATATCTCGCGAACGGATTGACCAATCCGCAAAATTTCTGTTGCATCTATAAGTAGAGACTCGCCGATTACAACGGTATGTGTAGTTTTCCCCTAGGCCGTTCCAGTTATTCGTTTCGAGCATCAGAACTGCGAAAATTTTGAGTTTCTCAAGCGTTTCTTACATCCAAACTGCCATATCTCGCGAACAGATTGACCAATCCGCAAAATTTCTGTTGCATCTGAAAGTACAAACTCGCCCGATTACAACGGTATTCGCACTTTTCCCCTAGGCCGTTCCAGTTATTCGTTTCGAGCATCAGAACTGCGAAAATTTTGAGTTTCTCAAGCGTTTCTTACATCCAAACGGCCATATCTCGCGAACGGATTGACCAATCCGCATGATTTCCGTTGCATCTGAAAGTAGAAACTCGCCCGATTACAACGGTATGCGTACTTTTCCACTAGGCCGTTCTAGTTATTCGTTTCGAGCATCTGAACTGCGAAAATTTTGAGTTTCTCAAGCGTTTCTTACATCCAAACGGCCATATGTCGCGAACGGATTGACCAATCCGCATGATTTCCGTTGCATCTGAAAGTAGAAACTCGCCCGATTACAACGGTATGCGCACTTTTCCACTAGGCAGTTCTAGTTATTCGTTTCGAGCATCAGAACTGCGAAAATTTTGAGTTTCTCAAGCGTTTCTTACATCCAAACGGCCATATCTCGCGAACGGATTGACCAATCCGCATGATTTCTGTTGCATCTGAAAGTAGAAACTCGCCCGATTACAACGGTATGCGTACTTTTCCCCTAGGCCGTCCTAGTTATTCGTTTCGAGCATCAGAACTGCGAAAATTTTGAGTTTCTCAAGCGATTCTTACATCCAAACTGCCATATCTCGCGAACGGATCGACCAATCCGCAAAATTTCTGTTGCATTTGCAAGTAGAAACTCGCCCGATTACAACGGTATGCGCACTTTTCCACTAGGCAGTTCCAGTTATTCGTTTCGGGCATCAGAACTGCGCAAATTTTGAGTTTCTCAAGCGTTTCTTACATCCAAACGGCCATATCTCGCGAACGGATTGACCAATCCGCAAAATTTCTGTTGCATTTGCAAGTAGAAACTCGCCCGATTACAACGGTATGCGTACTTTTCCCCTAGGCCGTCCTAGTTATTCGTTTCGAGCATCAGAACTGCGAAAATTTTGAGTTTCTCAAGCGTTTCTTACATCCAAACTGCCATATCTCGCGAACGGATTGACCAATCCGCATGATTTCCGTTGCATCTGAAAGTAGAAACTCGCCCGATTACAACGGTATGCGCACTTTTCCACTAGGCAGTTCTAGTTATTCGTTTCGAGCATCAGAACTGCGAAAATTTTGAGTTTCTCAAGCGTTTCTTACATCCAAACGGCCATATCTCGCGAACGGATTGACCAATCCGCATGATTTCCGTTGCATCTGAAAGTAGAAACTCGCCCGATTACAACGGTGTGCGCACTTTTCCCCTAGGCCGTTCTAGTTATTCGTTTCGGGCATCAGAACTGCGCAAATTTTGAGTTTCTCAAGCGTTTCTTACATCCAAACGGCCATATCTCGCGAACGGATTGACCAATCCGCATGATTTCTGTTGCATCTGAAAGTAGAAACTCGCCCGATTACAACGGTATGCGCACTTTTCCACTAGGCAGTTCTAGTTATTCGTTTCGGGCATCAGAACTGCGCAAATTTTGAGTTTCTCAAGCGTTTCTTACATCCAAACGGCCATATCTCGCGAACGGATTGACCAATCCGCATGATTTCTGTTGCATCTGAAAGTAGAAACTCGCCCGATTACAACGGTATGCGTACTTTTCCCATAGGCCGTTCTAGTTATTCGTTTCGAGCATCAGAACTGCGAGAATTTTGAGTTTCTCAAGCGTTTCTTACCTCCAAACTGCCATATCTCGCGAACGGATTGACCAATCCGGAAAATTTCAGTTGCATCTGAAAGTAGGGACTCGCCCGATTACAACGGTATGTGTAGTTTTCCCCTGGGCCGTTCCAGTTATTCGTTTCGAGCATCAGAACTGCGAAAATTTTGAATTTCTCAAGCGTTTCTTACATCCAAACTGCCATATCTCGCGAAGGGATCGACCAATCCGCAAAATTTCTGTTGCATCTGCAAGTAGAAACTCGCCCGATTACAACGGTATGTGTACATTTCCCCTAGGCCGTTCTAGTTATTCGTTACGAGCATCAGAACTGCGAAAATTTTGAGTTTCTCAAGCGTTTCTTACTTCCAAACTGCCATATCTCGCGAACGGATCGACCAATCCGCAAAATTTCTGTTGCATTTGCAAGTAGAAACTCGCCCGATTACAACGGTATGCGTACTTTTCCCCTAGGCCGTTCTAGTTATTCGTTTCGAGCATCAGAACTGCGAAAATTTTGAGTTTCTCAAGCGTTTCTTACCTCCAAACTGCCATATCTCGCGAACGGATTGACCAATCCGCAAAATTTCTGTTGCATCTATAAGTAGAGACTCGCCGATTACAACGGTATGTGTAGTTTTCCCCTAGGCCGTTCCAGTTATTCGTTTCGAGCATCAGAACTGCGAAAATTTTGAGTTTCTCAAGCGTTTCTTACATCCAAACTGCCATATCTCGCGAACAGATTGACCAATCCGCAAAATTTCTGTTGCATCTGAAAGTACAAACTCGCCCGATTACAACGGTATTCGCACTTTTCCCCTAGGCCGTTCCAGTTATTCGTTTCGAGCATCAGAACTGCGAAAATTTTGAGTTTCTCAAGCGTTTCTTACATCCAAACGGCCATATCTCGCGAACGGATTGACCAATCCGCATGATTTCCGTTGCATCTGAAAGTAGAAACTCGCCCGATTACAACGGTATGCGTACTTTTCCCCTAGGCCGTTCTAGTTATTCGTTTCGAGCATCTGAACTGCGAAAATTTTGAGTTTCTCAAGCGTTTCTTACATCCAAACGGCCATATGTCGCGAACGGATTGACCAATCCGCATGATTTCCGTTGCATCTGAAAGTAGAAACTCGCCCGATTACAACGGTATGCGCACTTTTCCACTAGGCAGTTCTAGTTATTCGTTTCGAGCATCAGAACTGCGAAAATTTTGAGTTTCTCAAGCGTTTCTTACATCCAAACGGCCATATCTCGCGAACGGATTGACCAATCCGCATGATTTCCGTTGCATCTGAAAGTAGAAACTCGCCCGATTACAACGGTATGCGCACTTTTCCCCTAGGCCGTTCTAGTTATTCGTTTCGAGCATCAGAACTGCGCAAATTTTGAGTTTCTCAAGCGTTTCTTACATCCAAACGGCCATATCTCGCGAACGGATTGACCAATCCGCATGATTTCTGTTGCATCTGAAAGTAGAAACTCGCCCGATTACAACGGTATGCGTACTTTTCCCCTAGGCCGTCCTAGTTATTCGTTTCGAGCATCAGAACTGCGAAAATTTTGAGTTTCTCAAGCGATTCTTACATCCAAACTGCCATATCTCGCGAACGGATCGACCAATCCGCAAAATTTCTGTTGCATTTGCAAGTAGAAACTCGCCCGATTACAACGGTATGCGCACTTTTCCACTAGGCAGTTCTAGTTATTCGTTTCGGGCATCAGAACTGCGCAAATTTTGAGTTTCTCAAGCGTTTCTTACATCCAAACGGCCATATCTCGCGAACGGATTGACCAATCCGCAAAATTTCTGTTGCATTTGCAAGTAGAAACTCGCCCGATTACAACGGTATGCGTACTTTTCCCCTAGGCCGTCCTAGTTATTCGTTTCGAGCATCAGAACTGCGAAAATTTTGAGTTTCTCAAGCGTTTCTTACATCCAAACTGCCATATCTCGTGAACGGATTGAACAATCCGCAAAATCTCTGTTGCATCTGAAAGCAGAGACTCGCCCGATTACAACGGTGTGTGTAGTTTTCCCCTAGGCCGTTCTAGTTGTTCGTTTCGAGCATCAGAACTGCGAAAATTTTGAGTTTCTCAAGCGATTCTTACATCCAAACTGCCATATCTCGCGAACGGATCGACCAATCCGCAAAATTTCTGTTGCATTTGCAAGTAGAAACTCGCCCGATTACAACGGTATGCGCACTTTTCCACTAGGCAGTTCTAGTTATTCGTTTCGGGCATCAGAACTGCGCAAATTTTGAGTTTCTCAAGCGTTTCTTACATCCAAACGGCCATATCTCGCGAACGGATTGACCAATCCGCATGATTTCTGTTGCATCTGAAAGTAGAAACTCGCCCGATTACAACGGTATGCGTACTTTTCCCATAGGCCGTTCTAGTTATTCGTTTCGAGCATCAGAACTGCGAGAATTTTGAGTTTCTCAAGCGTTTCTTACCTCCAAACTGCCATATCTCGCGAACGGATTGACCAATCCGGAAAATTTCAGTTGCATCTGAAAGTAGGGACTCGCCCGATTACAACGGTATGTGTAGTTTTCCCCTGGGCCGTTCCAGTTATTCGTTTCGAGCATCAGAACTGCGAAAATTTTGAATTTCTCAAGCGTTTCTTACATCCAAACTGCCATATCTCGCGAAGGGATCGACCAATCCGCAAAATTTCTGTTGCATCTGCAAGTAGAAACTCGCCCGATTACAACGGTATGTGTACTTTTCCCCTAGGCCGTTCTAGTTATTCGTTACGAGCATCAGAACTGCGAAAATTTTGAGTTTCTCAAGCGTTTCTTACTTCCAAACTGCCATATCTCGCGAACGGATCGACCAATCCGCAAAATTTCTGTTGCATTTGCAAGTAGAAACTCGCCCGATTACAACGGTATGCGTACTTTTCCCCTAGGCCGTTCTAGTTATTCGTTTCGAGCATCAGAACTGCGAAAATTTTGAGTTTCTCAAGCGTTTCTTACCTCCAAACTGCCATATCTCGCGAACGGATTGACCAATCCGCAAAATTTCTGTTGCATCTATAAGTAGAGACTCGCCGATTACAACGGTATGTGTAGTTTTCCCCTAGGCCGTTCCAGTTATTCGTTTCGAGCATCAGAACTGCGAAAATTTTGAGTTTCTCAAGCGTTTCTTACATCCAAACTGCCATATCTCGCGAACAGATTGACCAATCCGCAAAATTTCTGTTGCATCTGAAAGTACAAACTCGCCCGATTACAACGGTATTCGCACTTTTCCCCTAGGCCGTTCCAGTTATTCGTTTCGAGCATCAGAACTGCGAAAATTTTGAGTTTCTCAAGCGTTTCTTACATCCAAACGGCCATATCTCGCGAACGGATTGACCAATCCGCATGATTTCCGTTGCATCTGAAAGTAGAAACTCGCCCGATTACAACGGTATGCGTACTTTTCCACTAGGCCGTTCTAGTTATTCGTTTCGAGCATCTGAACTGCGAAAATTTTGAGTTTCTCAAGCGTTTCTTACATCCAAACGGCCATATGTCGCGAACGGATTGACCAATCCGCATGATTTCCGTTGCATCTGAAAGTAGAAACTCGCCCGATTACAACGGTATGCGCACTTTTCCACTAGGCAGTTCTAGTTATTCGTTTCGAGCATCAGAACTGCGAAAATTTTGAGTTTCTCAAGCGTTTCTTACATCCAAACGGCCATATCTCGCGAACGGATTGACCAATCCGCATGATTTCCGTTGCATCTGAAAGTAGAAACTCGCCCGATTACAACGGTATGCGCACTTTTCCCCTAGGCCGTTCTAGTTATTCGTTTCGGGCATCAGAACTGCGAAAATTTTGAGTTTCTCAAGCGTTTCTTACCTCCAAACTGCCATATCTCGCGAACGGATTGAACAATCCGCAAAATTTCTGTTGCATCTAAAAGTAGAGACTCGCCCGATTACAACGGTATGTGTAGTTTTCCCCTAGGCCGTCCTAGTTATTCGTTTCGAGCATCAGAACTGCGAAAATTTTGAGTTTCTCAAGCGATTCTTACATCCAAACTGCCATATCTCGCGAACGGATCGACCAATCCGCAAAATTTCTGTTGCATTTGCAAGTAGAAACTCGCCCGATTACAACGGTATGCGCACTTTTCCACTAGGC
Source organism: Ptiloglossa arizonensis (assembly GCF_051014685.1). Lineage (NCBI taxonomy): Eukaryota > Metazoa > Arthropoda > Insecta > Hymenoptera > Colletidae > Ptiloglossa > Ptiloglossa arizonensis. The sequence continues at coordinate 69,600 of NW_027479737.1, forward strand.
AGTTCTAGTTATTCGTTTCGGGCATCAGAACTGCGCAAATTTTGAGTTTCTCAAGCGTTTCTTACATCCAAACGGCCATATCTCGCGAACGGATTGACCAATCCGCAAAATTTCTGTTGCATTTGCAAGTAGAAACTCGCCCGATTACAACGGTATGCGTACTTTTCCCCTAGGCCGTCCTAGTTATTCGTTTCGAGCATCAGAACTGCGAAAATTTTGAGTTTCTCAAGCGTTTCTTACATCCAAACTGCCATATCTCGTGAACGGATTGAACAATCCGCAAAATCTCTGTTGCATCTGAAAGCAGAGACTCGCCCGATTACAACGGTGTGTGTAGTTTTCCCCTAGGCCGTTCTAGTTATTCGTTTCGAGCATCAGAACTGCGAGAATTTTGAGTTTCTCAAGCGTTTCTTACCTCCAAACTGCCATATCTCGCGAACGGATTGACCAATCCGCAAAATTTCTGTTGCATCTATAAGTAGAGACTCGCCCGATTACAACGGTATGTGTAGTTTTCCCCTAGGCCGTTCCAGTTATTCGTTTCGAGCATCAGAACTGCGAAAATTTTGAGTTTCTCAAGCGTTTCTTACATCCAAACTGCCATATCTCGCGAACAGATTGACCAATCCGCAAAATTTCTGTTGCATCTGAAAGTACAAACTCGCCCGATTACAACGGTATGCGCACTTTTCCCCTAGGCCGTTCCAGTTATTCGTTTCGAGCATCAGAACTGCGAAAATTTTGAGTTTCTCAAGCGTTTCTTACATCCAAACGGCCATATCTCGCGAACGGATTGACCAATCCGCATGATTTCCGTTGCATCTGAAAGTAGAAACTCGCCCGATTACAACGGTATGCGCACTTTTCCACTAGGCAGTTCTAGTTATTCGTTTCGAGCATCAGAACTGCGAAAATTTTGAGTTTCTCAAGCGTTTCTTACATCCAAACGGCCATATCTCGCGAACGGATTGACCAATCCGCATGATTTCCGTTGCATCTGAAAGTAGAAACTCGCCCGATTACAACGGTATGCGCACTTTTCCACTAGGCAGTTCTAGTTATTCGTTTCGAGCATCAGAACTGCGAAAATTTTGAGTTTCTCAAGCGTTTCTTACATCCAAACGGCCATATCTCGCGAACGGATTGACCAATCCGCATGATTTCCGTTGCATCTGAAAGTAGAAACTCGCCCGATTACAACGGTATGCGCACTTTTCCCCTAGGCCGTTCTAGTTATTCGTTTCGAGCATCAGAACTGCGCAAATTTTGAGTTTCTCAAGCGTTTCTTACATCCAAACGGCCATATCTCGCGAACGGATTGACCAATCCGCAAAATTTCTGTTGCATTTGCAAGTAGAAACTCGCCCGATTACAACGGTATGCGTACTTTTCCCCTAGGCCGTCCTAGTTATTCGTTTCGAGCATCAGAACTGCGAAAATTTTGAGTTTCTCAAGCGTTTCTTACATCCAAACTGCCATATCTCGCGAACGGATTGACCAATCCGCATGATTTCCGTTGCATCTGAAAGTAGAAACTCGCCCGATTACAACGGTATGCGCACTTTTCCACTAGGCAGTTCTAGTTATTCGTTTCGAGCATCAGAACTGCGAAAATTTTGAGTTTCTCAAGCGTTTCTTACATCCAAACGGCCATATCTCGCGAACGGATTGACCAATCCGCATGATTTCCGTTGCATCTGAAAGTAGAAACTCGCCCGATTACAACGGTATGCGCACTTTTCCCCTAGGCCGTTCTAGTTATTCGTTTCGAGCATCAGAACTGCGCAAATTTTGAGTTTCTCAAGCGTTTCTTACATCCAAACGGCCATATCTCGCGAACGGATTGACCAATCCGCATGATTTCTGTTGCATCTGAAAGTAGAAACTCGCCCGATTACAACGGTATGCGTACTTTTCCCCTAGGCCGTCCTAGTTATTC